>NC_137225.1:9651973-9801973 GCF_949987685.1 Ammodytes marinus | reverse complement strand
TTTTTTTACCCCCATTATTCTCTCCCTCAAACCTTTGTTTTCTCAACCCTTTGTTTGACGAAGGGCCTTTCTATGAAACCGTGTTATCATTGGCATGGTACCTCTACTTAGTTCACAAAGCCAGAGTCAAAATGAATACTGCTGGAGCTGTTATGTTTCAATGAGTTTCACTGTCTGACAACCTGCTGTGATTGTGCTCACTTCCTATTCATACCTATTTGGAGCTGCTGGTGGTGAAAAGTGTTTTCGGGCTTATAATAGAGGGGATCACTTCAGGGAGTGATTTTGTACTTCCCAAACCAATTCTCCATGACTTTAGGAGTGCACCCACTGAATTCTAAAAAATGTGCAAATGCAGAGCTAAGACATCAAACAAACAAAAAAGACTAAATAAAATTCTCCTCACTTCACAAAACTGTTGGTAGCTCAAAGTTTTTGAAGTTCAGAGATGTCACACTATAACTGTGCTCCCTGCAACGTTGCACATTGCTAAAACATCATGTTTGTTTCACAGGGAATCATTAGATGCAGCATTAAAGTTCCACTTCCCACAACAGGTTTTTTTTTTTTTTTTTTTTCGTGAAATCTACTCTGGGGAGAAGAGCTAGCAATGCTGTCGGAGGCTTTCTGCTCTCTCCCAGTCAAGAGAGTTGATCCCCGACATATGAATTAATTTGTTTCCCAAAGTCAAATAGTGTTTTCCCCCCTGTGCTCGTGGCGGGGGGGGTGACAAGATGACAGAGAAAGCAAAGATTGTGTGTGTGTGTGTGTGTGTGTGTGTGTGTGTGTGTGTGTGTGTGTGTGTGTGTGTGTGTGTGTGTGTGTGTGTGTGTGTGTGTGTGTGTGTGTGTGTGTGTGTGTGTGTGTGTGTGTGTGTGTGTGTGTGTGTGTGTGTGTGTGTGAGTGTGTGTGCCGTCAAAGAGGGTGACAGCGTGTGGTGATATACTATAGTGTTCGACATGAGAAGACCTCCTCTGAATTCTGTCATAACCGATCGTGCGTTTGAGGGTTCAGAGAATAGAGATTACCGTCGATGGGAGAGGGTGTGTGTGTGTGTCTCTGTGTTTGTGTGTATTAGTCTGTCTGTGTGTACGTCAGAGAAAAAGAGAGTGGCAAAAAAAGAGAAGGAGAGAGAGCACACCCTTGTGTCTGTCTGTTGGTGTGCATGAAATGTGACTCATCTCTTCTTCCTCTGTCCCCTCCTGTCTTTTTTCTCACTGCCTCCAGTCTTCATCTGCTTAGTTTTCTCTTGTCCCTTTCTTCAGCTCTCTCCTCTCTTTTTTTCTATCTCCTTTCCATTTTATTTATAGATAGATAGATGTATACAGTAGATAGATGGATGGGTGGATGGATGGATGGATGGATGGATGGATGGATGGATGGATGGATGGATGGATGGATAGATAGATAGATAGATAGATAGATAGATAGATAGATAGATAGATAGATAGATAGATAGATAGATAGATAGATAGATAGATAGATAGATAGATAGATAGATAGATAGATAGATAGATAGATAGATAGATATGATTTTATTCAGGACACATGAAGATCCATAGTACAATGTATAAAAAAAATTAAAAGATAGATAGATAGACAGACAGACGGACGGACGGACGGACGGACGGACGGACGGACGGACGGACGGACGGACGGACGGACGGACGGACGGACGGACGGACGGACGGACAGACAGACAGACAGACAGACAGACAGACAGACAGATGGATATATGGATAAATAGATAGATGACACTGTATTAATTTGGTGGAGAAATTCGACTATCCAGCAGCTCACACACAGCCTACATTTAAAAACACAACAATTCAAAATAATAATAATTGAAATTCAGAAACAAGACACCCCTTCCTCCTGCTCCTCTCCTCCCTGTCTAAAATCCTATTGTTCTGTCTTTATTTCCCTTACTGCTTCTATCCTTCACCTCCATCACCTCATCTCCCCCTCTGTTTCTCTATTCCTTTAACTCTGAATCTACCTACACTCTGTCCTCTTTTCTCTCTTCTAATTTATTTGTATATTTTTGGTTTCTCCTTTAGTTTTTTGTGCTCCCCCTCCTCTCCTCGCTCTGCTTCTCTGCTACACTTTTTATATTAGATTTTACACTTTACAATTTTCATTTCTTCCTCACCTCTTCCCTCCATCTAGTTTCATCTCCTTCGTTCTCTCTTTACCTAACATACCCTCTCCTGTTTTCTCCTTCCAAACCCCCCCCTCCCCCTCCCTCTCCCTCTCCCTCTCCCGGTCCTCTCAGCAAGTGAAAAATGCATGAAGCCAGCCATAATTGCACAGTGCATTTCCATTGTATCCATATTTACACAGTGCTCAAGGGACCCTGCAGTATTATTATTATTATACACTCTCATTCTTTCAGCCCTTTTCTGCCCCTGAGGGTCACGTGGAGCCAAATGTACAGGCCTGTAGAGGTTGGCATGCTTTCTCAAATTCCCTTTTGAAAAAAAAAAAATCTTCACGTTGCGACATAAAACACACACAAACATGAAAAGGCCCTGCCCTGGAGCGCAGTTTCCTCATTCCCTCTCATGCTTCCAGACAATTGTTTGTGTTACTGTTGAGGCTTTTGGCAGATATTCAGTCTTTTTTCTTTTTTTCAGCAAAGCAGAAATGACTGAGACTGGTTGAGCCCCACATAGTTTGCAGTTTGTATGAAGAAAGATAAAGTTTTAAAATGGTTAGCTTTTTAAAGTTAAGACTCAAGAGGATGAAAAGATTAGGGCCAGTTGCAGCGGCTCAAACTTAGCCTAGTTATTATCTTAGTTTTCGCTACGTGGACATTTTCTCACCACTGATTTAAAGCAGGTTTCACCGCACATACACACACACACACACACACACATTGTTACTGATTGTTTACAGCCACTATCTGTCTGTAGCTGTTGCGTAGCTATAAAAGACAACATTTGCTTGCAAACATGACACATTTGGAGTGAAGAATAAAATAAGTTATATGGAATTCGGTCGAAATATGGGTATTAATTATGAAGGAAACTATTTTTAAATTACTTTTCAAAAAATTGCACAGCAATGACCTACTAATGTATGTCTTCTGTTTTGGATGCGTTTGGAAATTATAATCAAAAGAGGTCAAATAAGCCATATGGTTCTAAGATGTAAATGTAGCTGTTGGAGAAGTCGAAACCTTTGTCCATATACTGTACATATTGAGGCTTGTTATGTTTTTTTTTAATATATGGTTTTGAAACTGATTGGAGGAGTTCAAGCAGGCATGCTGCACTGACACAAAAACTACATTTTGTCTGATTTAAGTTTGATTCAGTAAATACCCAAGAGCGTGGATCCTGGCAGACAGTGTAAAAAGCAATTTGAAAACTCTGCCTGGTTAAAAACAGGACAGTTGGTCAAATTGTTCTGTTTTTAACTCTCCATACTCTCAAAGCATGAAAGTGAATAAGTGCACAGCAGACTAGAGAGGATAAAATCTTGGTATAGCTGAATGGAGCTGAGGATATGCCATTACGCCAATACCAGAGAGCAGTCAGAGAAAGTGCCAATTTTCTAGTAATAAGACTTCTATTATATTGAAGTAATGTAGCTTAAAGTATTTATTTTACCATGTCCTTTGGGAGATGGTGGGTGAAGTGAATTTATAAAGTATGATGCATTAATGTTAGTATTCTTCATGCACAAAGTGTATAGTTTTTACATTTTCAACTGCTTTCCCTGTTACCATTCTCTTCAATTTAACGCACATTGTGCCCTTTATTTGGTTTGTAACCGACACACAAACTTGTGAACTTGCGCACATACACACACAAACACACACACACACACACTCACACACATAGACACAAACAAGGAGCATAACAGAAGTATAAAAAAATAATGTCCATTCCTCTCTACACACTTGATTACACAAATCAATAAACCCCCCTGGAATGTGGCTAGAATATACCATTAGGTCTGTTAATGTACTGGTAAACATTGTATTGTTTGGTTTCAGACGCTGGAGCAAAGCAATTTAACACCCACTTTACCACGCCTCCTGAACACAGCCATATTTATAAGTGTGCGTATTTATCTCTGGACATCTACACCATTTGTGTCTTGGCACGTGTGAGTCCATGAGCGCTTCCCTGTGGCTTCTTTTTGATGGAAGGTGTTTTTCATACTCTTTTTTTTTCTCTCTGTATTTATCTTTGTTTGTGTCTTTTCTTTCCTCCTAATACATTTATGTGTCTGTTCTCCACAAGCAGCATACAAGTCATTTTGGAGTTTTCACCTGCTTGCATTAAATGCATGTTGATCAATTTTTCTAATCTTTTCTGTCATCTCACACACAGATGTTGGGGGTTTCTTTGAGGCAGGCACGCTGGTCAGGTTCAACTTCATGCCTGAAGCAGTGGCAGGAGCCAGCAGGGACACAAAGGTCCTGACACACCAGCTGACGCCACACGGAGTCAATCTAACAAAGGAGGAAGTGGCCTTTAGTTTCAGCACGTCCAATGCACCGGCTATTCTGATGTACGTCAGCTCCAAGACAAAAGACTCTCTGGCTGTGGTTTTAAGGCCGAATGGTAAGATCCACACACACACACACACACACACACACACACACACACACACTTATGCAATTGTGTGGCACTCCAACTGTGAAGTCTGCTCCAAAGTGATGGTTGTTAGTGCTGCAAAGTACAATTTGAAAAGGCTGTCCTTGCAGCACAGTTTGAGAAAGTTCTATAATCTCCAAAAGAAGTACTCTCCAGTCAGTGGCCTCCCACCGAGCAGCAGACAGGCGGCGAAGTGCTTTGATGATATTGAAGTCATACAAAATGTACAGTGCCATCTAGTGCTCCAGCAATCAATGTGCACAGTCACCAAAATTACAGTACAAATCGCTGCAGAGAGATGCTGCTAGAAGTATTTTGCCCCCCTGTGCACGCAGAGACAGTAAAAAATCTATAATCCCCTGTGGGCCCTTTGAATCATTCAGGGTTCACTATTCCTCACTTCTGCTTCTACCATCACTTCGAAATGAAAGCTACAGTTTGGCCTGAAGTGTTTCGCTCAAACAGAATGCTTTGGTTAGAAAATAAAAAGATAAACGTAATGGACCAACATTTTTGAAATGGCTAGTCTCCATCAAATAATATTACACATATTGCCCCATCGACTCAACAGCAGTCAGGTTTTTACAGCAAGAAATCTCCACACAATTCATTATATGTATTCAGGCATTGTTTAGGAGTTCACTTGCATAACATCTGTAGGACATTGTAACACTGGCCTGTTTGTCTCCAGGTTCACTCCAAGTGCGGTATAACCTGGGAGGTCTGAAGGAGACGTTTGCTATTGATGTGGACCAGCGTAACCTAGCCAACGGACAGCCACATAGCATTAACATGTCCCGTGTGGACAGAAGCATCACTATCCAGGTACAGGCTGCAAACACACTTTACACTATACACACACACTATACACACACACAACGCGTTTTGGGTTTTAAGTTGATGCTCAAAACCCGGTACACTTAAGTTTCAATGTTTAAGAGCTGCTTACAAGCAACACATAAGTGCATGGGATAGTCGTCCAGCTATTGCAAACAAACTCAACCAAACACACATTCACTCACACAAGCCCTCAATCACCAACGCTCAGACAGCTCGATGGTTTGCATTAAGTCATAGGGGAGAGCAGTGTGCCGTTCTGTCTTCTGCTGCGATGAAACTGCTTGTCCTCTGCCACTGTTAATCCACTTCCAGTAGACAGGCTAAGTATAGCAACAGAGAGAAGGCATCGATCTGTGTCTGTGTGTGTGTGTGTGTGTGTGTGTGTGTGTGTGTGTGTGTGTGTGTGTGTGTGTGTGTGTGTGTGTGTGTGTGTGTGTGTGTGTGTGTGTGTGTGTGTGTGTGTGTGTGTGTGTGTGTGTGTGTGTGTGTGTGTGTGTGTGTGTGTGTGTGTGTGTGTGCATATAGGCGAAAGGCTTTCATGGCTATATGTTCAATATATGATAAAGAGCAGGGCAGACTGTACATGTTTGTGCTTGTGGAATACAGTGTTTCTGTGCACATGTGTGTGTGTGTCAGTGTTTGTTTGCGCGTGTGTGTCTGTGTAGTTGTTGTTTTTTTGCTGCTAAATAGCTTAGTGTGGATCAATAGAGCCCAGCCTCACTCAGTAGCTGTCAGGGATGGAGTGAGAATTCAGCTAAACTCTCATAGACTTTGGTCTGGGGCTAAAATGCTCAGATTTGACTGGAGGCTGCAATCGTAGGAAATCGCCCAATAAAACCTAGTTATTGGTTGCATCCAGATGGTAATGCATTTGTATTGTCGTTGGCAGTTTATGGTTTTGCCAAGAAAGAGGTTGTTTGTTTGTTTTCCTGAAAATGAGAACCAAAAGGATGAACATGCTACCCAGTGTTCATGGCCTCCTACAGCATATATTGATGAATGACTTACAGTTAAGCTGTGTAAGTCTGCTTTTACACTTGTTGTAATTGTCCAGCCTTTCTTAAACTGTATATCTTCTAATTCTCACATACCTCACCCCTAATAGCCAAAAGCAGGTATAACACTATCAAGAACCAACCTCCTCTCTTCAGAATAGCTGAACAGTGTGCAGAACAGTATGCCAATTATTTTACATGAACTTGCTCCTGCTAATATTCCAGCTATATGTTTATATAATGCACATTTTATTATTCATGAATTGTAATGCTTCTACAGGCAGAACCTTAATTTCCCTGCAGACATCAATGAAGGTCTAACTGTATCTATAGTATTGTCTTATTCATGCCATTAATTTTCCACACATGGAACAAGCAATTGACCTAGGTCGGCATCGCCTCCATTTTAGGAATTAATCTACGGAGAAATCTGTACCTAAAACCACGTACACACTTAAATTAGGCCATGGCTGGGAAATACATGTGGATATAATGCAAAGGGGAAGGCACTAAACAAATAATGAACCACATTAAAACAATTGGAATGTGAATAACGAAAAGCTCTTGTAAACATGAATCACTACATGTGTGCAGTGTGTGAAATGAATAACATTTATGAAACCAAAAGAAACAAATACAATTCAAAATACATGCAAATAAACATTCTGATAAAGAGAATCTTATTTGGGTATTTGAAAAATATTTAAAGGTCACAACATAGAATATAGTGGAGTCCATATAATGCATATTAGAAAGTGAATATGTAATTATTGGTTGGGTTCATTCTAATTCTGGCTGCATGTAGTCAAAATGTCACGCTCTCTTGCGATAATTACAGGTCCAATTGAAACCACTTTGCTGTTGCTTTCATTAAGGTGAAATAAAATGCTGTGCAGAATGAATCAAAGTACCCTTGAAAGCTTATAATCATTCCATCTCCTCTGGCCCTTTTTTGTTTCCCATTTTACCTTCATAGAAAGTGCACACACTGTGTCTTTTTCCACTGGTTGATCGCAGCTTGGTTCAGCCTACATTAGATATCCATTTCAGCCCAGTGTTCAGCGTGTGAAAATATCAGCCATCAAGTGCGTATCCCCCTATTTGCCACTCCCTTTGTGCCCAAGCTGTACCCCTAAATTACAATCCTTTAAATCTTTGTGTCCTTAAATGATAGGTGCAGCACGCAAACATTAAAGACTGCATACAATTAGGAGGAACACTGGTGGGCACGATGTAGTCATTTGGATTTAAAAAAGAAAGAAAAAAAAGGGAGCTGTGGGGGATGGATGCAGAGAGAGAAAATATGAAGTTTATAGATAGGGCTTGAGAAGTACAGCCAGAAGGTGTGCTAAAGGAGCACTTTGAAGGTAACTTTGACGAGTAAAAACTTTCTCACGTTGCCTTACTGCCTAAGGGCTCTTTCCAAGCTACAAGCATGCACTCAATATCCACGCGTGAACAGATGTGGAAATGCATACCAACAGACATACAAGTGAGAGATCTTGTCAGGTCAACTCTCTACAAAGGCTTCAAACTGCTACGCTTCAAAATCAACATTATTCAGTCTTCTCACTGTCTACCTTCTCTTATCCTTGAATACTTTTAGTAATACTTTTATCCAGGAACTGTGACTGTGGCTCACACATGCACCAATTATGAACAGTAAGTAGGTAGCTTCTACTGATTTAGATGCCATGATCCACTAACGAAGCAATATCCTGCCTGTAGCTGAACCATGTTAAAGATTTTTTTTTTTTGTAATGTCGAGTGTTTGGTTCACTCCTATGTCTCTGATAGTGTTTTAGTTTAACCCAAAAAAGTTATAAAAAAAAATCACTGTTTGCTCCCTGCTCCACATCAAATGTCAGACAGACAATGTAAGCAACTAGCTAGTGAACAAAGTGCAGCATTCAGCAGCTAACAAGCCATAGGCCCATATTTTCCTTAAGAGTTGGTGGAGCCTTGAGGCACTCCTGTGGTGCAGTGGGTAGAGTGGGTACCATAGAGGCTCAGTCCTAACTTACAATTGTCAAATAAAAGGTGAAAATAACAACAAACAAAAAAAAGAGTTGATACTAAAACAGAGCTAATAGGGGAGTGTATATTGGACTTCCATCAAGTGGCCAGAAACACATCTTCAAATGATGTTTCTACATGCATCTGCTTGTACCTGCATGTGTAAATAGAGAGCAGTTTGCCCCCCCAAGCCATGAATGTGAGGACACGGAGTGTTTCAGCCCGGTGGGGGCACAGAATGTTTCGGCTCTGTGAGAATGGTGACTGATTCTCTCACTGCAATCAGATGTGGGTGGCACTGATTGGCTGATTGAACCCAGGTGTGAAGAGGTTATATATGCCCTGGGACCCCAGTGCTCTGTGCTGCTCATTGTCTCACCTTCAGAGGTAGTGAGAGGTTGTCTCTGAGTGCTCTCTGTGTTTAGAATTGCAAAGTAAACTGTTGAGTTACTTGTGTATGCTTTCAGCTGCTTGGCAGTGGTGGTTTAGTTTGTTGTTTAGTTTGTTATATTGAAGGTAGCCTGTGTGGCCCTTTAAAGCTCTCTGTGTTTTTGTTTTCTCCCCTTCCCCGTATTCGCATTTGCGATTTAGTGGTTATCCTAAAAGTGGTTTAGTGGTTATCCTAACTTTCAGACACCCTTGGTTTCCCACCTGAAATGAACACATGTTAATACCTGTATTTCTAGTTATATCACAAAATATTATATTACACAAAAAAGTGTATTTTGTTATAGCGTGCCATCAGCATTTGAAATGTGAACCAACCCATTATTATTTGGCTGCTCAACAGCCTAGCCTTTGCTTAGCTGCTTTCATCGGAGATACAACAACACAAGAGGGAGGCAAAGATATGATTCAGATGCAGTCAAATGTGTGCTGGTGGGCCGTCTGTGGATCAAATTCAATTTCCAGGTATAAAAGAGTGTCTATCTGAGGGTGTGGAGGTCTCACTCCTCTGCTATCAGGGCTGTATATCTTAAAGGCATTTGGACAAGCCATTGCTTAGTTTAAAGGTCACATATTATGCTAAATGCACTTTTTAAATGTGTTCTAACATATCCATGGGTCCACGGTGTGCCTAGAGACTGCCAAAATATTTTAAAAAATAACAATCTCTCCTTTTCTCACTCTCCCCCTTTCTGAAACCCCCACCCCTCCCCCCAATATACTCCAGTCAGAATTCTCCTTGTTTCTGACCTCAAAAACTGGAAAGCCAGAAGCTTCCACTGTGCAGCCCACACCCCTATTTCTTATTGGTCCACGGCCCTGACAGACAGAGGGCGAGGCGTATCTGGCTTCGCTTCCGGACAGGGGGCAGGGGGAGCTCAAAGATTGTATATTTACAAGGGGAGCTGCAGCTCTTTTTAAAAAATAGGCCATTGTGAGATTAGCTGAACATCAGCATAGTACAATAAATTATCTGAAAGTTTTTTTCAGCAAACAATTAAAGAAAAACGTATTAGGGACCACTAAGACCATATAATATGGTGTATAATAGAACCGAAAAGTGTATAATATGGGAGCGTTAAAGACATGATGGAGAACAAGTGAGAAGACAAGCTGGAGTGCACTAATTGGAATGTGAGAGAAAAAGGAGCATAGGAAATATGGAGAGCAAGAGAAAGAGACAAACCTTGTCTCTAGATAAAAAAAAAAGTAGACCCAAAGTAATATGATAATAAAGATCACTTTGATGCATTTAGGTTTTTTCTTACACCTTTGTAGTCCTGAGGCCAATTTCAAAGGCGTGACTTTGCATGTGCAATACAAATACCTGCTGCCGAGTGCGCACAGGCATACAGAGTGCAGTGCGCCGAGCAAGTGTTTGGTTTTTAAGCAGTCTGTGAGGTCTTGTCAGGTTAGCGCCCTATCAAAGACGTACCAAAGCGAGATCAGAATAAGTCTCCACCGCTCCATCGCTCGCTTTCCCCTTTCTCTCAACCTTTCACACAATGTGAGGGGTTGTGTTTAAAGAAGAAAGTGAGGAATCCCTTTAGGCAACCGATCCTCTCCTCTGCTCCCCTCACAGGGACAGGCAGTAAGTTAGTTGTCCACTTCATAATGATGTTTTAGTATTTAGAAAAGAAGAGAAGATTTGCATTTATTTGCACTTAGCTTCTCTACCGTTTAATCCGTGATGGAAGTATTTTTTTTTTGTCCCTTCGATATCATTAAGGAAACAGAGCTGCAAAAGTGAAAAGTTCTCATTGTACTGTAAATTGCTTTGATTAGATATACAGCACATTGGCTAAATTAGATTTCTGTTTGAGCACATAGTTAAGGAAATAGATTTCACCCTTTGTTCACTTTCTCTTTGTCCAACCCCCTGATTGCTTTGCTTATGTAAGCACTCTGTAACCCTAAGAAGCACCAACGGAGCCTTAAGGAGAAAATTGTGTCGTCTAAATGGCTCGGCGTAAAAGCAAGGGATCCCCAATAATTGCGCTTGTAATTGACAAAGTTTGGGTAAAATGAGGTTTCTTTTCCCGGCTGTCTGCCTCTGTGGACCTTTCGGTGTGTGTGTGTGGGGGGGGGGGGGGGGGGGGGGGAGGGGGGGAGGAAATTCTTTGTGCCGTCCCTGACTGCGTGGAGCCAATTTGTTTTCTCAGATAAAAAGTAAATAAGCTGAGCACAATTTAATTGTGTCCCATTATCCCACCCTCCAGTCACCGTGGAAAACAAAAGCCACACAATGATCCACTGGGACCAGGCTTTTGGAAAAGAATCAAATTGGGATATTGTGTGGGTGGGTTGGTTGGTGTCTCTGTGCGTGTGTGTGTGTGTGTGTGTGTGTGTGTGTGTGTGTGTGTGTGTGTGTGTGTGTGTGTGTGTGTGTGTGTGTGTGTGTGTGTGTGTGTGTGTGTGTGTGTGTGGGGGTGTGTGTGTGTGTGTGTGTGTGTGTGTGTGTGTGTGTGTGTGTGTGTGTGTGTGTGTGTGTGTGTGTGTGTGTGTGTGTGTGTGTGTGTGTGTGTGTGTGCGTGCGTGTGTGTGTGCACGTGTGTGTGTTTGTGTATGTATGAGTGTCTGTGTGTGTGTGTTTCGAGAGAAAGAGGGAGAAAATAGTCTGGAGCGAGCGAGTTTAGTCTCTGTATGGGGAGGACTTCACTTCACAAACCCGTGAACAATAGCAGCTACACACACATAAATCTCAACCCTTTAGGTGGCAGCTCCAGCTCGGCTCCCACCAGCTAACAGGCCACGCCACCCACTCAGAACATCAATGGAACAAATTTTGCAGTAAAACACAGGCTAACAAAAGTCATTGGTTTCAATCAGCCTCACCCACTCCTGTTGTTGTGTACACCGGTGCAGTGCAGACTGGTGTATGCTGAGGTACAGTTCTCCTGTGAGTGGAAAGAAAGGAGGAAGTAAGGGGTCTTTTATACCCGGGAACACACAGAAACCAATTGTATGGGGCTGAAATGATTCTCGTCAATAGCGCCGGCTGCAGCCTTCAAGCTAATTAGAAACTTCAGTGAAACAGCAATAACAAGTTAATTATGTTGCAGGGATATTAAAGTGGTGTATTCCCCTCCCTCCATCACCCTCTCGGCTCTCACATCTCCGCCGCCGACGCTCGTCTTTTGTAAACACGTTGCTTTGCTCTCTCCATCTGTTTTAAGTTCTAGGGAAAGGGCTTTGAACCACACCGCAGACTTTTGAGAAATCGCATATTGTTAATTAACTTGTGATCATTTATCTCTTGTCCTGCTGGTGAAGAGCTGTTTTGTTTGCCTGGGTCATTATGGAAGATGGGTTTTCACATTGCGTTCTGTTTCTAGCCGTGACTAGCTTGACTGAACAGAGAAGTAGAAGAAAAACAAATTAACAGCTTCTCCCCAAATAAGAGCTTTCCCTTTAATCATTTGGTCGGGCGGGACTTCTGAAAGCCAGCATGATAGTGTGAGGTGAGCTTTATTAGGACTTTAAGGGTTTGGCTCATAATGTACAGGGAGAGATCAAAGAAAGATAATAACACATGTAATACAGGTTGCTTTTTTTTGTGGTTCTTCAAAGGCATTTGTAAAACTCAAATAGGAATTGATTGTAGAGTGTATCGATGCCACTTTAGCAGCATAATCTTTCTTTAGAATATTTTTGGGATAAGACACGTTGTGACTATGCTTTAAGCCTTGAAGTAAAGAAAGTAATAATTCCCTTTTTACCTAAATACATTTTAAAACCACAAGAGGGCGCCATTGAGTCTTTGATCATGCTGTGAGCATGAAGTGTCAGACAGCAATGAAATACCGTCTTCTCTTTATCATGTTGTGTCCTTTTTATCAAGTTGTATACGTGCTGTTGCAGGTCTAAGTCTGGGTCTTGTTTTAAAAAGGCTGTGGTAAGTAGTTTAAGATGCAAACGCTCTTTAAAATGCAGATACTAACTAATACATTATGTCTTGATCTGTGTCTCCCGCTGTGTCAGTTGGATCATTACCCTCCGGTCAGCTACACCCTCCCGGACGCCTCAGACACACAGTTCAACCTGGTCAAGACGCTGTTCCTGGGCAAAATCTTTGGTGAGTGTGTAATCTCCTCTCGTCATGTTTTTCTGCTCACATCTCTTTAAGGTTGGTACTTTTTTAATCATTTTCACACCACAAAATGTATTGTGATCATATTTTATTTTACTTTTACAGACAGTATGTCCTTTAGTAAATCAACTCATATCAATCTCATGGTTAAAAGTTTCTCGGGAGCTCCTTGGTGTATTAAGGAGCTCAATTTCTAATCTTCCTGCTAAAGATTTCAGTGGTGAATTAATTGATACTATTGAAGCTGCAAATCATTTTATAGCCTAAAAAAATCCATAAAGTTATTCAAATTTTATTAATAGGCCTGACCAAAAGTAAAAGCCTGGACTTTAGGGGCACATGAAAAGTGAACACAGTGTTGCTATTTTGAGATTCTCAACTCGTATTTTGATTTGTTTATGCTGCGTATTTTATGTTTATACTCTAAACTGAACTCCTTCAGATTATCATTAACAAAAACATAAATAATTCATAAAATAAATTAACTTTAATAAACAGTTAAGGAAACTCAAGTCAGTTAAAACAAACACATTCTCCACGTGCTTTTTATTCTGTCCGACTCATTGGAAAATGGCCTGTAATCCCTCATAACGTCCACTAGTGAGTGCCAGAGGACTGTAGAGGCATATTGGTGCAGTACATGATCGCGGATGAATCCATCCTTGCCTGTTATGGGCGTTCATGCACTTAAGTGGCTAATAAGACCAAGAAATAACTTTCTCATAAAAATTGCCCTCATATTTAGTTGTCAAGCATTTGAATGTAGATGATTCCCTCTGTGCTTTATTGGCTTGGAAAGCTATCACAACAGAAGAACCCCTAACCTTTTACTCGAGGCAGATGCTCCCTCTGATGTTGCTCTGTAGGTTAATAAGACACTATTATTTTTCACACCCTTGTAGGAAACTCTTGTCACTGCACCTGATTAAAATGGGACTGATGATCCTATGTTCTAGTTTACATTTTTCCAACTGGATTTAGTAAATCCATAGGTCTTAACGAATCCCCTAAATCCTCTGCCCCCGAAGCCTTAAACCTTAATTACACAAATGACTCTTAATAATCAACACCCAATTACCCGAACCGCTTAAGGTTCACTTTAGTTGCTGTGGTTTATGGCTGGATTTTGGTTGGTTTTATCAGCTTCTTTAATTACTCATAATGTACTTCCGATGGAGGATGCACATTATTTGTGTCTTGCTGCAGTTTGCTTTCCTCTATTTTCTGCTATCATTCTTCTCTCTTTCCTTCCTTCCTCCCCCTCTCTCTCTCTCTCTCTCTCTCTCTGTTGTCCTCTACCTCGAGTGCAGAGGGGAAAGTCTGTGAGGTTGAAGTAATGTCTGACTTCCCTCACCAGCCAGAAGTATTGACTGCTGCACACACACACACACACACACACACACACACACACACACACACACACACACACACACACACACACACACACACACACACACACCACCAGAACCCCTGGGAATACAACACTATGCGCACACACACACACAGAAAAACCAAAGCCATCCATCTTAGCCCAACTAACGCAGCACAGATGCTTTGAGGACACACAGGAGAAATGACAAAAACAGCCACAACTCAAACAGCCATTTGCCACACTTGCAGCCTTACACTTTTACACATCAATAGACTCAACATTGTGAAATAAGTCCCTGAAACTGTTGTCAACATGGTAACAGCATAAGACGTATATACTATCGACAAGGCAAGGGGCATAAGAAGGAGGAGAACTGAAGGAGGACAATGATAATGTGATGAGAAAGGCAGAACATAAAGCAGGCCTTTTGATTTTGCACATCTCATCGGATCTGTTCCACTTCTGTGTTGGGCGCGCAGAGACAATAGAATAGTCAGACAGCTGAGGGGACAGAGTCTTTGTGTTTGATATAGCACACACACACACACACACAGACACACACACACACACACACACACACACACACACACACACACACACACACACACACACACACAGACACACACACACACACAAAGAAACAAACACACACACTGATCACAGGGACATCTCCGCTATCGCCTCACAGTCTGCTGTTTGTGGGAAGGGATAAGCTTGCCAGAACAGAGATGGTAGAAATAAAGCCGTCTAGACAATAAAGAGCAGAGGGATGAGGAGAGAGAATTGTGCACAGATAACCATTCTAAAATCATTATTGACATTGATATACTGTGGGTAAGTTGTGATTTCTTCCATTAATGAACTCCTTAAATAACGACAATACACAGTACTTGTCTGCTCACTTAAAGACTAATTGGTGCTATTGATTAGGGCCACACCATCCAATGACCATTTATTTGTCCCTTCATTAACTGATCCTACATCTTACCTGTGGGCATTCAAGGGTATACATACCATAAAAAGCCCCAAACTAAAAAAATATATAACTGAATAAATACAGTAAACATAAATTACCATATAAAACACAGCACAAAAAGAGACAGACCACAGTAAAAGGAGTCACAAAATAAGACAGGGATTGAGATCTCTAGAAAAGCTTGCAAAATGGGTTTGAGAAGAAGTCAATGGAGGAATGCATGAACAGGGCTCATGTGGGTGTGGGCCTGCTGGCTGCTCCTAGAAACCTGGGAGCTGCATTGTAAGCGTTGTAAGGCAGCTTGACTGAGGATTGTGGTTCTGAAGAGGGAATTACAGTCGTCCAGTTGGGAGAATTTTTTTTTAAGATACATTTGATTTTTCAATAGTTCTATTGTACTGCAGGTAAATAAGCTTATCGCCTAATCGATAAGTCAATTGGCAGAAATAATCAACTATTTTGATCGATAATCGATCAATTGTTTTAATTAATTTTTTAAAAGAAAGAGGCAAAGCATGCTGAACTTATTCTCTCAATGTGGTAATTTTCAGTTTTGTAAGTCTGTCAGTTGAATATCTTTGGGTTTAAGAATGTTTGTCAGTCTATAACCCAGCAAACAACTTGATGCTATCAGCTTGAGAAATTGTGACGAAATGATTGATAAATTATTTACAGCAGGCTAATAAAA
This sequence comes from Ammodytes marinus, assembly GCF_949987685.1. Taxonomy (NCBI): domain Eukaryota; kingdom Metazoa; phylum Chordata; class Actinopteri; order Uranoscopiformes; family Ammodytidae; genus Ammodytes; species Ammodytes marinus. The sequence goes on along the minus strand of NC_137225.1, from coordinate 9,785,939 downwards.
ATTGCCACACTGAAGTGTGAGCTAAAAGTAAGAGAAGATAAGTAATAGTCCTATATAGGGAATTTTGTATTGGGCTCCAAGCCACTCCATCACAAAACACACTTGTCACGCTGCACCTTTACATAGAACATTAATTACATATGTATGCACTAATGTATGAAAGTGCTTACATTTACATTTTGATGTAACAGTGTGACAGTTCAATAAATACTACAAAGTAGTTAAAACCATTTCAATTATACTTAATAAGTAATCAAATAAGCATATCTTAATGCATCATTATAAATAATATTACTAGACCTACAGTCAAGCCCAAAATTATTCATACCCCTGGCAAATTTTGACTTAAAGTTACTTTTATTCAACCAGCAAGCTTTTCCTTGATTGGTAATGATACAGGCTTCTCCCAGAAGATAATACGACTATGTACAAGAGGCATCATTGTGAAAAACTTTATTTTTTCAGCTTTTATTTACATTTGAACAGAAAGTGGCATGTCTATTATTATTATTATTATTATTAATAATTTTATTATTATTGTTATTATTATTATTATTATTATTATTATTATTATTATTATTATTATTATTATTATTATTATTATTCATACCCTTCTCAATAATCAATAGAAAAAGCCTTTATTGGCTATTAAAGCAATCAAACGCTTCCTATAATTGCCAGCTTTTTGCATGTCTCCACTGGTATTTTTGCCCATTCATCTTTAGCAATGAGCTCCAACTCTTTCAGTTTGGAGGGTCTCACTGCCATCACCCTGATCTTTAGCTCCCTCCACAGACTCTCAATTGGATTCAAGTCAGGACTCTGGCTGGGCCACTGTAAAACGTTAATGTGTTTGTCCGCTAACCATTTCTTCACCACTTTTGCTGTGTGTTTTGGGTCGTTATCCTTCTGAAATGTCCACTGGTGCCCAAGGCAAGTTTCTCTGCAGACTGCCTGATGTTCTTAAAAATCTTGATGCATTGCTCTTTCTTCATGGTGCAGTTTACTGTGATTAGGTTCCCTGGTCCATTGACTGAAAAACACCCCCAAAAGCATTAGGTTCCCACCGTCATGTTTGACAGTGGGGATGGTGTTCTTAGAGTTGAAGGCTTTTTTATCCCAAATGAAGGATACATTATTGTTGCCAAACAATTCAATTTAGTTTAATCTGACCATAAAACAGAAGACCAGAAGTCTTCTTCTTTGTCCAGATGAGCATTTGCAAAGGCCAAGCAGGCTTTTGTTTGCCTTAGCTGGAGAAGTGGCATCCTCCTTGTTCTGTGTCCATGGAACCCAGTAGTGTGCAGTGTCCGTTGGATTGTCTGCCATGAGATGTTGCCACCAGCAGAGCCAAGATTAACCAGGATGGCCTTGGTGGTGATCCTGGGATTATTTTTCACCTCTCTCACTATCCTCCTGGCCAGTACAGGTGTCATTTTTGGCTTCCGACCACGTCCTCTGAGAACGTCTTGTGTTTTTTAATAATACGACAATGACCCAAAACACACAGCAAGAGTGGTGAAGAAATGGTTAGCGGACCTAAAAGGACGTGCTTCGATGTTTGCTTGTTTTTTTTTAAAGGGACTGACTTGTGAATACAGTGCTGTGGTCAGCACCATGTCACTCGTTCTATTTTTGAGAGAAAAAAGCTAGATCTACTTAGTTGTGTTTGTTTAATTGTACCTGTTTGTTGCAGACTTTGGTGTGGATCGATCAGGTTCAGGGTCATGTAATCCACTGTGTTTGTTGCCATGGGTAATTGTGCTTAAATTGTATGGATTATGTAAGATGGGGATGATTCAGCACATTCTACAGTATATGTGCTGCTGAAACTGGTGTAGCCTGATGCTTAATGTAACAGCATGCAGTGAGTGAAGATGACTACATTATACTTACACCAGTGCTTAACAAGTGCATATTAATGCATATGGTTTTGGGTTGTAGGCCTACAGTAATTGTCTTTTATTCCATCATGCAAATGTGTGTTTGGGGGGGGGGGGGTGGTTGGTGAGCAGGTTGATTCACTGCTTAGGGGTCTGTCTTTTCTATATCTCTGCAAGGCACTGAAATCGCTGAGGGAGATGAGTCATGCATTAGCCAGAACAGCAGGAACCCTCCCAACCCAGTCCTTGGTGCCACAAATCTGTCTGTCCGCGTGTGTATGTGTGTGTGTGTGTGTCTATGTGTCTATGTGTCTGTGTGTCTGTCTGTGTGCATGTGTGTGTGTGTGTGTGTGTGTGTGTGTGTCTGTGTGCATGTGTGTGTGTCTGTGTGCATGGACTGTACATAAGTGTGTCTATCTAAGGGAATAGATTGAGAGCCAAATGCTTAGAGAGAGAGCGAGAGAAATAGTGACTCTGTGACAGTGCGATTAGAGACAGATGATTGTAGCCCTGAGGGTGCTTGTAAAGGACATGCTCATCAGTACCACACTGAAATTCTGATTTCTCCCATCTATTTTTTTAAATTCTATTCCCCTATCCTCACTTGTCCTGTCAACTCAGTCCACACATAACAGTTTTAGCACCTCGCTCCCTGTGGGTGTGCTTCCATTTTTTTTTTTACGCAGACTTCAAGTCATGCTGCCATTTCAAAGTGAAATGGCTTTTCTGAGAAACTTGGCTATCCTTTGAAATCCTTTAAACACAAATTGACCCTCAAGTGGTCAGGGAGCCATTTTCAGCAAAGCATTCTGTGAACCAACTGCCTCTTTTCTTAAAGTACTTGCACTATGAGAAAAGTACTTCATATGAGCATATACACAAGCGCACTCAAACTTGAATGGAGATCTTTACCCTGTTTGAAAGAACAGAACTCTCAACAATCTCCCTGTACAAGTATCCTGTGGATGGTCAAAATCAAAGGACCATACCTGCAGTTTGGCTGTTTACTAATTCATGACCATTTCACCATCCTCCATCAACTGTCTGCAGATGCTGAGGGAGGCGTTTGCTTTGAATTTCCCTGCGTTCATGAATCATTTAATTGGGCTGCTGTCCTACTGCTGAGGTTTTTTGGAGGGGATTCTGTTTTGGAGGATTCAGCACAACTGTATACAGAGTAGAGCTGAGTTTGTTGATTCTTTGTAACTTGCTAATTAAGTTTTTTAAAAAAATCCCTTGTACCTTGCAATTCTGCTGACTGTTTCCCAAAGAATGAAGGTAGATCAATCGATTTCCTAACCTCTGTGATGACACTGGTTCGATGCTTGTCTTTTGTTGTGTGACCTTTAGACAGACGTCCCTGACTCTGATTAAATCACTAATGATCCTCGATGGTAGATGACACAGAGATACACAGTATTCATTTTCTCTCTTATCTATCGCCGGGCTTTGTATATCTGTATAATCTCTTTAATCTTTTTAAATTGAGATTGACGTACCTTCACAATGGTGTGTGTGTGTTTGTGTGTGTGTGTGTGTGTGTGAGAGTGTATGTCTGTCTGTGTGTAAGTGTATACATTTTTTTTCTGTAAGCGTGTGTGTGTGTGTGTGTGTGTGTGTGTGTGTGTGTGTGTGTGTGTGTGTGTGTGTGTGTGTGTGTGTGTGTGTGTGTGTGTGTGTGTGTGTTAGAAAGTATGACATCATGCCATGCACCCTGACTCCCTGGCCACTAGTTGTACTTTATACTGGTGAGTCCCGATCCATGGCAGTGTGGTTCCGGGTTCCAGGTTTTCCCCAGCTGCTGTGTGGGGGTGGGACCGGACCGCACTGCAGCGAGAGAGGGAGAGAGAGGGATAGAGGGAGGTAGAGACAGAACAGAGAGAGAGAGAGAGGTGCACACCAAATGTGACACCGTCTGAGGAGATCCACGTAGCAGAGAGGAAGAACGAGCAAAGGAAGAGGAGAGGAAGCTGGCTTGCCTCACAAACTGTGTACTGACGCAAACTCCACATAGGTAACTACAGTTGTATGCATGCGTGTGTGTGTGTGTGTGTGTGTGTGTGTGTGTGTGTGTGTGTGTGTGTGTGTGTGTGTGTGTGTGTGTGTGTGTGTGTGTGTGTGTGTGTGTGTGTGTGTGTGTGTGTGTGTGTGTGTGTATACCTGTGTGTCTTCATTTGTATGTGTGGGCATTTCACATGAAAGAGTGTGACAAGGTCAGAGCAATTATGGTCAGTCGCTGTTATTCTAACTGTAAATATGATTTCCTGCTAAACACAAGAAGTACCTTTCCTTTCCGGATTTCCACAACAGATTTCAATCAAGCTAAATTTGCAGGCAAATGACATAGAAACCTGGAGTGTGTCTGAGTCAGGAGGAAAAATGTGTTAAATCAGATATTTTGCTGCTCTGTTTGTTGCTGTGCCTCTGCTATGGCTGTGTTTTTCTGGGCTTGGCTTCTGTACAACCTGAAATCCTGGTCGAGGAGGATGCTAGAGGCAGCATTGATGAATATACCTGTGTGTGTGTGTGTGTGTGTGTGTGTGTGTGTGTGTGTGTGTGTGTGTGTGTGTGTGTGTGTGTGTGTGTGTGTGTGTGTGTGTGTGTGTGTGTGTGTGTGTGTGTGTGTGTGTGTGTGTGTGTGTGTGTGTGTGTGTGTGTGTGTGTGTGTGTGTGTGTGTGCGATTTCAGTACAGGGTCAACCACATGGTGCATTTCCATTTCCTTCCGCTCTTATCTCCTTTCTCATCATTTTTCTCCAAGTCCAACTCCCTGGCTGTTTTCTTAATTTGCCGTGCTGTGTTCATCCATACCTACTCTCTTTGAATGGATTTGGTGCATATCTACAATAAATAGTTTTTTATGACATTCATACCCACAGTTAAGAGAAGAAGTGTGTGTGTGTGTGTGTGTGTGTGTGTGTGTGTGTGTGTGTGTGTGTGTGTGTGTGTGTGTGTGTGTGTGTGTGTGTGTGTGTGTGTGTGTGTGTGTGTGTGTGTGTGTGTGTGTGTGTGTGTGTGTGTTTGTGCGTGTGTGTTGCGTGTGTGCATCACTAAATATACTTGTTTGTATTGCAAAGGGTGTGGTCGTTGGATTCACATTGATATGCTTTTGGTGTGTCCCAAATACATCATTCATTCATCGACACCCCCCTTTCTCTCTCTTTTCCCTCCATCAGCTTCCATTTGTTGCCATGGTAACTGTGTTTGATCTCCTCTACCCTGCCCCTCCTTTTGAGCACCCCTCTTGTCACCCCATTTATTTCCCACTCTGCTGTTTGAACAGCCACTCAACCCCCCAGACACACACACACGCACACACTTTGTCTCTCACCCCACCCAAAAACACACCCCAACCCATTCTCCTCACAGTTTTAGGTGCTGCCTCACCTTTTGAATTATACATGTGCTGTCATTGGTTACCATGGTGATGCACCATCAGAAGGTGCAACCATCGGATCAACATGCTGACCTTGTCGCTGTTGTGTGTGTGTGTGTGTGTGTGTGTGTGTGTGTGTGTGTGTGTGTGTGTGTGTGTGTGTGTGTGTGTGTGTGTGTGTGTGTGTGTGTGTGTGTGTGTGTGTGTGTGTGTGTGTGTGTGTGTGTGTGTGTGCGCGCGTGTGTGTGTGTCACATAGACTTTGTTATGTGAGGGCTCACATATGGTAAGACACGTATGGGGACAGGTTGCTGTGGTGTGATGGTACATGTCATTGTTGCAATCTCAAGCCAAATGGATTAGCCACTGCTCCGTTCTAATCCTGATTAGTGTGTGGACAGCTGTTTGGATGAGTGTGTATTGGTAAATGTTTTATTGATTGGAGTGGAAAGCCACCAGGGTAAACAAAGCAAGCCGGGATTACAAGCCTTTAGATCAGTGTGTGGTGACTGACTCTGACTGTGACAAGCTGATTACTTGTAAATGTTCACTAATTGCTTAGTGCGGCACTAGGGGCAGATAAAATATTCCTAAATGATATCAAATATGTAGCTGTTAGCGAGAACTTACCATGGAAATCTAAAATTGGCTGGATTGCTTTATTGACGCTGTTGATGGGCCCCTGTTTGTGGTTTGGTTATTTTTTATTACATTGTAATCTATTCACATAACTTCCCTACTCAAAGTATAAATATAAGATGTCATAAAGCAACACCTGCCGAATCTTATTAAAACTTCACAACTTGTAATAGGCAGAGTGTTCGCAGGGCTTACTGTGTATATATGATGGACTACATAGTGCAGGCACTTGTGTAATTGGTTCCACCTCTTGTTCCTCCATTAGTGCTAAATGGATATGCCATTAAAACTACCGGGGACTCTTTTATCAGTGACAACCCAGGCCTTGGTCCGTATCAAATGTGTGATATTTATGTGTAATATTGTGTTATTTTAACTGGAAACATATTGCATTTCACGGAGCATGCTGACCCCTTACATATCTGAAACAATGGAAGCTTGTCTGCCTTTTTACTCTGCACCGGCATTGTATGCTATGGCAGCCAGTTCTGCTCCCAACCTAGAGCCTATTAGTATTCACACGCAGGCCTCTGCAGTGATCAACACATGCTCATTCCTACAGCAGACGGAGGACTTGTATTCATATTCATAAGACTGTTGTTATCAGTATTATTCCACTCGCTGTCCTAACTTGAATACTGTGAAGCACTTCTTTCCCTACTGTGTCTTGAGTGCGTCTCTTCACCTATTCCGCACTCCCCCACACACATGCAAATTCACTATGCGTTCACAGCACAAATGCACACCGTTTTCAATGTGGGAAGTGACAGATAGCAGAGTGTGTCTGTTCCTGCAAAAAAATGGGGCCTCAGCAGACGGGGTGACCAACAGTTGAGTTTCAGCGCACATACAAAAAGCATTAGCACCTCATCCTGAATGTAACAACGTACCGCATGGAAGCTTAAGTGCAGTGCCTGTACACCAAACGGTATACAGTGTATATATACTCATAATGCAGGTGTCTGGGGGAGGGCAGGTCAGATGAATACATAAGACTCACAGCACTGAGCTCTATTCCTGGAAGCATAATCAATAGTGTGCACACTCTTGTTGGACCCATCAATATGGAATAAAGGGAGGGAATTACATTATAAGCCATGTCCAGATACTGCAGAACCCCACCATCTAGCATAACATGATTCATTATATACACACACACACACACACAGAAACACACGCACACATAGAGAGAGACAGAGAGCGAGAGGGAGAGAAAGAGAGAGCAGTGGTTAGTCATTCCCTTGTTCAAATTTTGCTTCGGGATTGTCCAAACAGCAGTTCCGTTCTTCTGGGTGTGGCGCAGTCGTGTAGCAGCAGATCAGCAGTGCATGTTAAACTTTAAACTCCCGGCTCCATCCACCCACACAGCCAGGGTTTCTTGGGAAGGAATAAGGTGTTCTGCTGTTCTGTTTTTGCCTTCTGCTACAGTCGAAGGAAGGCTGTTTTTGGAATCAATCCAGGTTTGTACTGGAGTGGAGCATGTCTGAGGATGTTCAGGTGTTTAGGTCTTTATTTATCTGGAGCTATAGGTGGGATTTTTTGTATAATTGTCTCTCCCTGCCTGCCGTTTCTCCTCTTTTTTATATATTTTCCGTAGTTATATGTGTGTGTGACAACTGACAAGAATCCTCTTTTTAACTGTATGTTTTCAAAGATGAACAAAACACGTCTCAATGCTTACAGGCATGAATGTTGACATGACCAATAATGCAGGCCTCCATTAGACGAGCAATATTTGAATGCAGTAAATGAGTGGGAGTGGATTTAAGTATTGAAAATTGTTTCTAATGAATGCCCCTGGGCCAAATCAGCTCTGCGAGAACAACTCCCCTGTCGACACTTTTCGCCTCCAAATAACTGTCAGTAAAAAAATCAATATTTGCCAACACTGGAAAAATATGCAGTGTGTTAGCATCAAGCAGGCTATAGGCCTACAGTCTACAGATTGAACAGTGATCTAGCTTGACAGAGGTCAGTGGTCCTGCTGCAGCCTCTGTGTGTGATTTCAGGTGATTCTCTTTGGAAATAATATAGGTAGAGATTAAAATCAAAAGAGATGGGGGAACAGACAGTGGCAGAGAGATAACACAGCACTAATTCTTGCATTTGAATGGGCAGGTAACTGGTAAAAGTGTGAGCACAGCGGACAAAATATGCAACAAAAGAGGGAATGCACTCCCTTGTCTAGGGAGAGTCCTCATTTCAGTTTTCCCCAGGCAACAATTCTACTACCAGAACAAATGTGTTTTAAACAAGAGAGGAAGGTGAAGGCACAAACATATCTAGCTATTATTACTGCCACACGTTTTTAGATTTTCTGTTACTTAAGTTTGGTATAGAAGATATACTGTAGGTCAGGGCTATTCAATTAGTTTTGAATGGGGGCCGGTTGGTGGAAATGATCCAAAATGAGGGGTCAGAAAAAAATGCCTAAAATTGATGAGCATCACATCAATAGCTACATATACTGTAAAACACTACAATGACATAGGAGTGCATATATTGTCTTTATTTTATCAAATAGAGTTCACCAGCTTATCAAAAAAAAATCCCTATTTGATTAACATAGGTTGCCTGTTGTTTAAGTGTTTAACAATCTTATCAGTTCAGGAAAACACAATAGGTTAACTCTTCAACAGTTTATCAAAATACATAGAAATAAATGTACTCTAAGTGCAACAGCTTATCAAAATACATATAAATAAATGTAGGCTACTCTAAGTGCAACACCTTACAGTGGTTCCCCCCAAAAATGTGTTTGTCAAGGGGTCACTGTCCAGGGTCATGGGAGGCGCAAAAATGTTGGCTGTATTTTGCTCAAAGATGCCAATGCACAGTACAGAAATAAACAACTGCTTATTTGAATACAAAAAAACTACAGACACTGACTTTACAGTTGTGCAATTTTGTTTGCTATGTGAAGGTACAAATTTTGTGCCAACATGCAAAGTTCTACTGGTGCAATATTATGCAGACACACATACATACAAATAATGGACCATACATTTACACTGCGGCACAATCGCGCCCGCAAAGCTGCATGCACAGAGCAGCTGATAGAGAAAAGCTTGGAGACACATGTGCACATTTATTTACTGCAGATCGCGGCCTTTCGTGCAGTTATGACCATGCAAAAGCACACATCACACGTGCTAGTACATTGATTGTGCACCACTAAAAAAAAAAAAAAAAAAAATTTTTTTTTTTTGGGTTGGTCGGTAGTCAAGGCGGGGGCCAGTACATATTCCTTCGCGGGCCGCACCTGGCCCGCGGGCCGCCTATTGAATAGCCCTGCTGTAGGTCATTGGTCATATAATAGGAGCATCAGTCAGGTTTTTAGCGTGACAGCCTGGGGCGCAAACACCACCTGTATGTTTGGACAGAGTGAAAAGTCAAGACACCTAGAGAAACAAATAAAAACCTCTTGTGGACTTTTGTCATCCTTGTGTACATACAAAAGCGTGATAAAGACTTTCCAAAGGGTTGTGGCTGCAGCTTGATAGAGAAGCATACAGTATGCCACACATGGGTTTGTGTGTATACAGTATGAAGCAAATATCTTGTTTTACTCTCTGTATGCCATAGAGACTGAAAATCACATTGCATTATGCTGTAAAAACATATGACGTGTTCAATGAATGCTACCAAGGTGTCCTGTGAATAGAAGAATGAAATGGGAGAAAAAGATTGAGAGCAGGCTTTTTGGTCCATTATTCATTAGTTCTCCTCTAATGTGACATTAGAGGTCAATGTTAGCGTATGTTCCCCCTATGTCTCTTTATCTCTCTTCCATCTTATCTGTCATCATGTGTGTGCGTGCATGTGTGTGTGTGTGTGTGTGTGTGTGTGTTCATCTTTGTGTGTGGGTTTTAGATAACGACGTTTATTATGTTTTTTCTTTAAAAACCGCTGTGGTCAGTGCTTGACCAATATCAGTTAAAGCTGGCGTATATGATTTCTGATTGGTCAAAGTTAACATGAGCTGTACACTTTGACCAATCAGAGCGAGGCTCCGATTCTCTGTTCTTATTGGCTGTTGGGACTGTCCATTCACTTTGGCACAACTTTGTTGGTGTAGAGCGTGTCAGGGAGGGACCATAGGGTAGGGGAGGGACGAAAGAGAACAAGTGGAGCGGTTGAGGTATTTGCATTCGAATCTCTATCCCAACTGCCATTTTCTCCCCAAATCCTCCACCCCAGCTTTAATTATCATTCGATATCAGTAAAATGTATAGACATGGTTTCGAAATGAGTTTACCTCACTTTTTACAGTCTTATTAAACACCTAACAAAATGCTCTTTCAACTTCCCCTTGTCTCTGTACAGAAACCGGACACATTGACCCGATCCTCATCGAGCGCTATAACACCCCGGGCTTTGTCGGGTGTCTGTCGCGGGTGCAGTTCAACGGAATCGCCCCGCTCAAGACTGCGCTGAGAAGCAGTGTACAGCCCACGCCCACAGACGGCCAGACAGACAGACAGCCTGCTGCAGCCGCCTCCTCGCCGGTGTCTTACCAGGGCAAACTGGTGGAGTCCAACTGTGGGGCGTCACCTCTCACCATCCCACCAATGTCTGCTGCAACCGATCCCTGGCGTCTGGACAACACAGGTGAGGATTACTCCTCATATCCTTAAAGGAACAGTCCACCTTTTCTTTTTCCTTTTTAGCTTGTTGCCTCACTCTCAGGTTCAAGGAGTGACGACAGAAACCAATCCTTTAACTGTGCGTTCATTTTTGAAGAAGAAATGGGCAAAGGTCACTCATTGCTTGTTAGCATTAGCTCAAATACTGGTAGTCAATACGTAGGTGTTAGCCCGCCTCTGCCCGACAGTCAGAAGATACACTTTCCGTCATCTTTAAATGGACCTGTGTGCTTGTTGTGACTTGTTTTTTTTACCACGTTATGCTGCGCTCTATGTTTTTTGCACTTTATGCCATTTTAGAATCAAAAACATAGCGGAAGGAATGGTTTCTGTCGCCTTGTCTTGAACCCGAGAGTGAAGCAACAGGCTAAAAGTAAAAACGTTTGAACTGTTCCTTTAAGATGCTGCTGTCAGTCTTTGGTAACACAAGTGATTTTGATTGAGTGATAACTTTCAACATAAACTTGACATTTAAAAATAAAAAGTGTTTCTCTTGCTGTTTTGAATCAACTGAAGTGCCGCATTTACAGAAATAAAGACACACATCATTATGTATGTGTGCACGTACAAATTGATTCCCATACAACTCTACCTCTGTCAGGGAGACATACACTTTCATGACCATGTACACACACCCACACACACACAAACAAACCTCAGTACCCTTGTGTCTAATGTTGCATTCCAGTGTTTAGTATTTCACAGAGAGGATGCAGACGTTTACCTCAGTTGGGGCCAATAGTGCCTTTGGGACGGTTGAGTTATCAGAGATCAATCCGGCCCCATAGATCTTGACTCACAGAAAGGATTTAGTATTATTTATTCTGCTTTACATTTTCTATAGATAGATCTAATCCATAAGTCATCCTAGCCTCCCTCACTTATAGTCAGTTGTCTGCCTTTTCATAGATTTTTCTCTTTCCCCCTTTCCTATCCTCCTTACATCCCTCGTTTCCATTTTTAAGTTTCCACTTACTTTATTGCCCTCTCATCTTTTCTTGCCTTTTTTTATGACATCATAACCGAGCCCATCCAGGCCGATCACAGGCTATAATGAGTTTGATTGCCCTCCCCATCTTCACCTCTTTTTTCTTCTCAGCCTCCTTTTCTCCTTCTCACTCATGCTCTATACCTCCCTGGAGGGCTAAGCAGGCAGAAGCAGAAATAGCTGACAGCTCATTCCCGCTGTGTGTGTGTGTGTGTGTGTGTGTGTGTGTGTGTGTGTGTGTGTGTGTGTGTGTGTGTGTGTGTGTGTGTGTGTGTGTGTGTGTGTGTGTGTGTGTGTGTGTGTGTGTGTGTGTGTGTGTGTGTGTGGGTGGGTGGGTGGGTGGGTGGGTGGGTGTGTGTGTTCGTTCGTTCTTCTATTGGAAAAATAAATATAAAATATCTTGATTTTATCATGCACCATATCCTCCTCCACTCATTTCAACCTTCACTTCTATCTATTCAAAGAGAATCAGAGCAATTACATTAATTGCGCTTGACAGAAAAATGATAGCGGACATGCAGAAGCGGCAGCAGCTGTTATTAACCTCTTCACCTGGCATGGATCTTTATTGAAATACATGATAAAATACGGCGGTTCATTACATAAACACTAGTCATCCCCCCAAGGACGCTTAGCACTGCTTAGCATCCATCCAGTTGACTGTATAATGCAGTGAAGCTGGAGCCAATATCAAGAGAAGCAAACACTGTCCTCCTGCATTAGCACTGGCTGCAGCGTGTATAATGGCTTATGCATAAGTGTTAAAATTCACCACACGTTACATATGAAATTATTCCTAGTGACTTTCTACTGCTGAAAACAGAGCACGAGCTCTGTGTAACACACATTGGTATTTTCCTGACCTTGTAATGCACTTTGTCCATCTGTTTGGTATTTGTATGTGCACAATCAAGTTAGTTCTACTCCTGGATTGGAAATAAAACGTTTCAGACATTCTTTTAATCTATTTATGTGTGGATGCATGGCTTGAATCTTTCTGTCCTTGCTGTACTCAGATGCCGAGTTCCCCTTCAATGAGGAGAGAGTGATTCCAGATGGAGTCAACAGAGACTCAGCCATCATTGGAGGTAAAGAAATGGCATTTGTGAAAGCCATCTTTGTCAGAGTTGAGGTGATTAGATGTAGGGCAACATGGTGGTTAGGTGTCATGAACCTATTCTGTTTCTCCATAATATTATAAATGTCTTTGTTTGGGAAGTAATGTTATATCTAGACTTTCTTGTGAAATATCTATAACTAAAAATATAAAAGCTAAACGTGGCTAACAGGTTTATTAATTAGTCTCCAATAAGGGGCATCGCTGACATTACTTTCAACAATTACAAACACCAACAATTGCCAAGTATTTCTTGATTCATCGATTAATTTACCAGAGACTATGGTGATATATTTAAATGAATAGTTTTTTCTCTAAGACTCAAAAATGAAAAACAACAGATTCTCATATTTAAGAAACCTTGTGAATTTTTGGCATTATTGGTTAGAAAATGACTCCAAGAATGCATCAGGCATTTACTGTCAATTAAGTGATCAATCTCACTACAAAGCGTTTCAGATCAACAAAAACACTGCACCGAGCAGTTAATGAGTTGGTCTTAGCAAAGAAGAAAGCCGTGATAATGAAGAAACACACCTGTTCTTGTGTGTGTCCTCTTGCAGGTATCATCGCGGTGGTGATCTTCACCATCTTATGCACTCTGGTGTTCCTGATCCGCTACATGTTCCGTCACAAAGGCACCTACCACACCAACGAGGCCAAGGGCAGCGCGGAGTCGGCCGTGGTAGAGTCAGCGGACACGGCCATCATCGCCACCGACAACCCAGAAACCATCGACGAATCAAAGAAGGAGTGGTTCATCTAACAGCCAATGACAGGGACTTTGAGAACAGGAAGTGATCGGTCGGAAACCACACCAGTTGCCACGGAGATGGATAGAGGTTCAAATTCGACCGACCACAGGAGAGCGGATGGAAAGTTCCGTTCAATAGGACAATAATCTCCAAAGGGAGGGGATGAATGTTGGAAAGACGTGTACAGGAAATGTTTTGGTTTGTTTATTTGTTTTGTTATTTTTTTATATATCCAGAGTATTAGAAAAAAAAAGAAAAAGGGGGACAGTCGGTTTATGCAGCGGATGCACGGCTGTAAGAGACTGTACGTGTATATACTTACTGGCTTGTCCTTCTTTGTATCGTGCTTGGCGAGTTTTCAGGAGTCCTTTGAATACTGTATATGACAAATAATTATACTTAACTGGGTCGTGTGATAGCACAGATTTATTGCCAGTCTATGTTGCATTTTGATTTTATTTTTTAACGGAAAAATCTTATATCAAAAGTGATCAAATCAACATGCCAAACCCTTTCTTTGTTTTTCAAATTCATCAGGCTGTGGTTGTACCAGTCTGTCAACACTCATATCCGGCAAATGACATGCCACCTACTGTATACTGTGGTAATATAGAGTTGAATATGGATGCCAAAAGTCTCTTATTGTAAATACAGTATTGAGTGTTATTTTTTATTGTTTATCTCAAAAGATTTATTACAGAATCCAATACATTAAAAAAACTACGGAGAAATGTCATAGCTATATTACAGTGATATCATACGTCTGTCCGTTACATTATATGTGTACGAACTATAGAGTTTCATGTTTTAATTTTATGACATTCGATTGTATGGGACATTCCTTTCTGAGGGAGAGCAGAGAGGGGTTTCTCAGAGCATGATGGGAAATCATGACATGGTTGGTTTAGCTCAGCACGGCAGCTTTCTGTTCATTTTGTTAAGGCTGATACAGCGAGCCCTTATTCAGTCAGAGTTGAGCATACATTTGATTCCTTTGCCAAACACTTGAGTCTTACATACTTTACCTACCGGATCACCATTTTATTTCCATTCGTTGTTTGACTTTGAGTTTGAGGAATTCCACTCTCAATATTTTAACATCTCTGACATCTTAAGACCGATCCTGGGCTATAGGTTTACAGTGCGTGCATGTATCTGTGCATATATTTGTAGGTCAAATGAATTGGATTTGTTATAATTAACACAAAAAAGAGCGCCAGAAACAACATAATCATGCGGATGGGATCGATCAACTTGCCTAACACAGTTGTAATGATGTACTAATGCATTAAGTGGTTTAAGCAGCATATAACAAACAAACATAATAATTGACACATAGTATTTCTTTAAGATCTGGGAGATGTTAAGATGATAACTGGCTTGATTATTTACTGTGCCTTCAAGGTGTTGAGCCACGTCGCCTTGCCCCAGATTGCTTACTACAACAAACTTGAATTCTGCTGCATAAATTCTCAATAATCAGAGTTTTCAGGTGTTTAATGTTTTCCCTATTTGAGTGGTGCTGTGTTCAATTACCCATGAATCTACGTAATAAAACATTCCTCAAGTTTCTCTCAAATCCTAAAAATAACCTTTCGCCACATTGATGTATAGTCGAGCTACACACTGTACAATACACAGAAGTTTACACCTACCCTCTGTGACGCACATAGAAACACACACACACAGGCAAGAGTCAAGGTTGTTCCTTCAATTACAGAAGCAACGGGTTCAGAACGAGTAGGCTGCTGCTTTTTCAACCCTGGATAGAGCTTCATTCTAACAGTGCCACTGCTGTTAATCATACAGTACATTTAAAAGATGTGGGCCTACAATGAATATTTTATAACCATGTTGTTTGTCTTGTCTTTGTTGCATATGTTTACCTTAAAGTAGCATTTACAGAACCGTGTGTTCGAGTTGAAACCAGCTGCCAACTTTGTTATTTTAGCCGTGACATTTGCTTTTGGCGTGTCTGTTTGGTCTAATGGCTGCCATGTCACCCTGTTACATGAATGATTTTGAAAGTCCTCGTGGCCTCATGGTGGAGTGTGAACCGTAGATCACATTATCAGAGACATTCGGGCAGCGGGTGAACTCAGCATGCCACCTACTGCGGCCTCAAAGAAGACTCTTAGTTCACACGTCACCTCCATTAAGGCAAACGAGGGACTTTTGTTGTTTTTTTAACAATTATTTTACTCAAACTATACATAAACACACACACACAAACCCCTTGATATATGGTTACAACAATAAATGGATTAGACAGACAAAACCATAACCCATGTATTTTGCTTTCAGTTGTACTGAGTTCAATAAAGAGTGTTTGATCTTTAATATCATTGTGTTTCTATGATTCACTTTTATGTTGGCGTGTTCTGTTAGAAGCAATGAAGCACATATCACTATCTATAATTTCAATATAATGTGAAGGCCTGTCTGAGAAGAGTGGTAGGCTGCCACCTAGTGGCCAGATGATGCAGCTTTTCAGAAAAAAGGAGTGCGAATTTAATAGGACTTTTTTCTCCCCTGTGATAATAAGCTTTTATAGAATAGGCATTTATGGACTTAATAAGGATAAATATCAAATATGATTAGTTTCGTAAGCAGCTGGTAGAGCACGTTGAACAATGTGAATTCGGTTGCTGCTTAATGTGTTCTCTGTTAAGTTCAATATGCTAATTGATTATGTGGGATGGGTTAGCCATAATTACAGTGTGTGTGTGTGTGTGTGTGTGTGTGTGTGTGTGTGTGTGTGTGTGTGTGTGTGTGTGTGTGTGTGTGTGTGTGTGTGTGTGTGTGTGTGTGTGTGTGTGTCTTTTTAGTACCGCACTCCTAGTCAGACTCTCACGACGTATTTTTTTAATCAATTGAATTCCTCTTCCTCGTCAGAACCAGGTGTGTTATGCTAGTAGCGGCTAATGACGACATGATTGAAGCCCTCGAGCCGCTAGCCTCTAGCACAGATAATGAGCGTGACAAAGGCCTGGTAAACTACTTCTATTTAATTTCACAGTGATATTTATATATATTTAATCATTTATCATATTTCTCTTTTTCTCATTTTGTATTGTTTCAGCTCCAAATGACGTGAGTAAATAGGCTACAACCTTTTTCACATGTCATGTGCAGTCGTCGTAAAATAACACCCCAAGACCAAGTCACATAATTCTTCATGGGGAGAACAAATTAGACCATTACAGAGCTTTTTTGCCTATTCCATTATAAAACACAATTTCCTCATTCAGCCAACTTAGCGGAAGCAAGAGTTTTTCAGAGCCCTGTAGCCTAGTTGTTTTCAATTACAGGTCCTTCTCATATAGGCCTAATTAGCATATTGTGATAAAGTTCAATATTTTCTGTAATGTACTGATAAACATTAGACTTTCATATATTTTAGATTCATTTCACACAACTGAAGTAGTTCAAGCCTTTTATTGTTTTAATATTGATGATTTTGGCAAAAAAGTAAAGAAAAACCAAAAATCCCTATCTCAAAAAATTTGCATATTTCATCCGACCAATAAAAGAAAAGTGTTTTTAATACAAAAAAGTCAACCTTCAAATAATTATGTTCAGTTATGCACTCAATACTTGGTCAGGAATCCTTTCGCAGAAATGACTGCTTCAATGCGGCGTGGCATGGAGGCAATCAGCCTGTGGCACTGCTGAGGTGTTATGGAGGCCCAGGATGCTTCGATAGTGGCCTTAAGCTCATCCACAGTGTTGGGTCTGGTGTCTCTCAACTTCCTCTTCACAATATCCCACAGATTCTCTATGGGGTTCAGGTCAGGAGAGTTGGCAGGCCAATTGAGCACAGTAATACCATGGTCAGTAAACCATTTACCAGTGGTTTTGGCACTGTGAGCAGGTGCCAGGTCTTGTTGAAAAATGGAATCTTCATCTCCATAAAGCTTTTCAGCAGATGGAAGCATGAAGTGCTCCAAAATCTCCTGATAGCTAGCTGCATTGACCCTGCCTTTGATAAAACACAGTGGACCAACACCAGCATCCGACATGGCACCCCAGACCATCACTGACTGTGGGTACTTGACACTGGACTTCAGGCATTTTGGCATTTCCTTCTCCCCAGTCTTCCTCCAGACTCTGGCACCTTGATTTCCGAATGACATGCAAAATTTGCTTTCATCCGAAAAAAGTACTTTGGACCACTGAGCAACAGTCCAGTGCTGCTTCTCTGTAGCCCAGGTCAGGCGCTTCTGCCTCTGTTTCTGGTTCAAAAGTGGCTTGACCTGGGGAATGCGGCACCTGTAGCCCATTTCCTGCACACGCCTGTGCACGGTGGCTCTGGATGTTTCTACTCCAGACTCAGTCCACTGCTTCCGCAGGTCCCCCAAGGTCTGGAATCGGCCCTTCTCCACAATCCTCCTCAGGGTCCGGTCACCTCTTCTGGTTGTGCAGCGTTTTCTGCCACACTTTTTCCTTCCCACAGACTTCCCACTGAGGTGCCTTGATACAGCACTCTGGGAACAGCCTATTCGCTCAGAAATGTCTTTCTGTGTCTTACCCTCTTGCTTGAGGGTGTCTATGATGGCCTTCTGGACAGCAGTCAGGTCGGCAGTCTTACCCATGATTGCGGTTTTGAATAATGAACCAGGCTGGGAGTTTTTAAAAGCCTCAGGAATCTTTTGCAGGTGTTTAGAGTTAATTAGTTGATTCAGATGATTAGGTTAAGAGCTCGTTTAGAGTACCTTTTCATGATATGCTAATTTTTTGAGATAGGAATTTGGGGTTTTCATGAGCTGTATGCCAAAATCATCAGTATTAAAACAACAAAAGACCTGAAATATTTCAGTTGGTGTGCAATGAATCTAAAATATATGAAAGTTCAATTATTATCATTACATTATGGAAAATAATCAACTTTATCACAATATGCTAATTATATGAGAAGGACCTGTATATCAGACTTAGGCCTGTGGACTTGTTTACACAGAGGGTAAGGATAGCCTTCGTGTATAGCCTAGTTTACTGTAGGATAGGCCTACCTATTGACAACTCTATAATCAGTTACAAGTGTTACAAATTATTTATTTGTGTTCACCCATAAAATCTGTATCTGAGCCTTGTTTAATAACCTCACATTTGCAAACAGTAGGCCTATCTAACACTATGCAATGTGATAATGTGATAGTGTTTCTAGGATCTAGTTGCATGCCTCTTAATCAACCACTAGGGGGCAGTATGTGGCTTAATTTACTGTAGTAACAACTAGAAGTTCACACACTTGGATTTCTAATGCTGTTTTTGTACAACAACAAAAAAGAACCATCCGGAGAACTGAAACATGTAGGCCTTTCGTTATTGTTTATATCAACAAGCCATAAAAACACTACAAAAGACAATCAGCAGTTTCAAAGACACGTTAAACACGGTAAACTTTCAGTGTTCATTCCCTTGTTGTCACTATCAGCCCTTTGTTGTTCCATTCTGATGCCACGGTTAATGCACACATAAGAGAGAGTGAGATCGTTGTTGGGAAGGTTGGTCTTTGGTACACAGCTGGGGTTGGAGCAAAAAGCCTCATTGTCTCAGGTGTAGCTTTGCGACACTGCAGACATCACAGCGGGGGGAAAGAAGAAATGAGACTCTTCTGAGATGAAAGGCTAGGACTTGAGCGAGCAGGAGATGGAGGATGGCGGGGGTTCTCTTCAGACTGCAGGACTGGGACACTCAGCTGTAACAACACACACATGTGGGCAGTGAGCATATGTTAGAACTGTTTTTGGAAACAGTTCAAATGCATTTATACATGTGTGTGTGTGTGTGTGTGTGTGTGCGTGCATTTTCCCATATGAACATACCGTTGGTAGGCAAGATGGCAACGTTATCGGGGAGGATACCAGTGTCAATTGAGAACTGTCTGAACTTCTGCTGCTGGTCCTCACTGGCCTCAGGAGTGCGACCTGTAGACACAGAAACAGTGGCTTTAGCTTTCACCAAATCCGGAATGCATAAAAATTCAGCATGCTTTTCTACAGGGACATAGCACTGGCTTGTGGTGTGGTATTGTGACTGAATGCAGACTTACTGTAAAGCCCGTTTAGGACCTCAGACACTCCCTCCTGTGTCTTGACAGTGTGGACCACAGCATAGCTGTCGTACATAACATCTACAATGCGCATGTCGTTGTCATTGTTCCATTCTGATGAAAGCAGAAAGAGACAGGTCAGGTTGTTGTGTGTGTGTGTGTGTGTGTGTGTGTGTGTTTGCGTGCTAGTGTTTCTGTCTCTTGATGTACTGTATGTTTGTGATAGCGTGTGTTCTCTTTACCCTTGCTGTGGAAGGTGAATTGTCCAGGAGTGTCGGTTTTCTTTGCCTCATGAGTCATTCTCCAGCAGCTACCATCGGCTCTAAAAGAGGGAAAGAGAGAACCTGGTCAGTTGTTTTCCAAATACGCTGCGTCAGGATGTTCCAATTTGAGGTGCAACAGCCAGGTCACATATCAATCACTCACTTCAGGTTGGCATAAGAGAGGTCCATATCTCCTTCAGCAGTTGGCACAATAGTGGAAGTGCCCACCTTCATGTCTGCCTTGTGGTTCACAAACCACTGAGCATTCGTGGCAAAGCCAACAATGTACCACTTTCCTGCCATCTGACGGAAAGACAGAAGGAAGGGGGGGGGGGGTATGAGAAAACTGCAGCATTTACACCCCACCTACCTTCCATACAATCTTAATCTTAAACTTAGAGGTGCACTATGCAGTTTCAGGGTAGGGGGATTTATTTACCTTTTCAGGGCCTGCAGTTACTTTAAAAAACATATTTACTCTACATGTAATTCTTTTTTTTTTTTTTTTTTTTTAGATATTTTTTGGGCATTTTTATGCTTTATTGATAGTGCAGACAGAGTTGAAATGGGGCAGAGAGGGGAGTGACACGCGGGGGACGCCCTACCAACTGAGCTAAGGGCGCCCCTCTCTACATGTAATTCTTAGCAGTAAATAATTATATCATCATGAATCAAAACAAAATTATTTTGAGGCACCTGGAACCAAATGTTGTACTAGAATATCTTTATAAACAAAACTGTGGGCCCTGCTGCTTACGAGAATATGCCTTAGAAAATGTTCACTTCTCTGACACACCCAAAGTGACATACTATAGTGCACCTTTTTTTCTCAACTATCGGTGATCAATATGTCTTGCAGCAGTGGTAATACTTCTGCCTCTCTCTTACCTTCTGCAGGTCAAAGTCGGGTACTGGGGGGACGTCGGCGCAGACAGCCAGCGTGCACATGAGTGCGGCCAGCATCCTCAGCAGTGTGTTCCTCATGGCTTCTCCTTTGGTGTCCTGGGCTTCTCCAGCGGTGAGTGAAGTGTCAGGGAAGAGGTGAGGAAGACAAGGCATGGGGAGGCTCCTTATATCCTGCAGTCATGCTCCCAACCCCCCTCCTCTGTCTGTCTGTCTCCTCCTCTCTCTCCCTCCCTCCTTCAGTGCTAGCTTCTGCATTACAAAATACTATTTGGCCTCCCCCCTCGGGCATGCAAATCACTGCTGTTACACAACTGGCGCATGTAGTGGGGGGGGGGAGTGAGAGTATATGTATATAATATAATTTTACACCCTGTCCCCCTTCTTCTTCCTCCTCCTCCTCCCCCTCCCTCACAAATGCTCCCACAAGCCCGGACTATCAAAACAGCTGTTTGCTGAGAGTGCAAAATTCTTCGAACTCAAGGCACAAGTAAGCTGGAAAAAGACAAAGCCAAACACTCGGTTCAGTGGCATGTTTGTTCACCTCAAGCATCCTTTAGTGCCCCCAAAATTCTATCTGCACTGTGTCCTTGCACTACTTTAGTCTTTATATGGGTTTCAGGTGTTGCTCTCTTCACTTGTGTTTTTGTCCCTTCTACTTCTAATGCATTGTTGGAGAGGAGCCTGGGGGTTAAGAATTTCATTGACAATGACTGCTGCTATAATTGTTGTGCATATGACAAATACACCTCTTGAAGCTTGAAATAATACTAATACTACTTAGAGCCATGCATGTAAGCATAGTTGAGGAAGTGGAATGTGAGGGCTCCACAGTGAAAACCTCTTTTTAGATAAACTTTAAAGGGAGATGCCTTTCAGACTTTTGCAGTTTTGTAACAACACAGTGAGAGGAAAAGCCAGTGGAATCTTTTTGACATTAAACGTTGCATTCATCTCTGCTTTATGTGTGGTTATGAATAACTAACTCCTTAATCAACATAGAGTATAATAATGTGCATCAATTACCTCAAGTGATATGTAACATGCTGTTATTTCTTCATTTAAGAAAATGTATTGATTATTGATTATTGGACTCATCAGGGCTCCCTTTGTTGAGAGAAAAGGCAGGCACCGACTCGCAATCAGCTGGTTATGCAACAAGCACGCAGTCAGACACACACACACAAACTCACACACAGAGGTACTGGGTGGAGCTAGGGGCAGCGTTAAGAAGTTTTGTAACGAAACATTTTGACCCCTTCAGGGCTCCACATCTGAGCTACATTAACTTTAACCCACCCCCTCCCCCTCTCCTGTGTCCTCGCACACACTCACGAAGCATACACATTCTGAATGTTAGATCAGAAGAAAATAACGGAATGGAGCTAACATGATAATAACTAACAGTGGCATCTCACCACAGGATCTTTGTTTGACAGAGGATTTTTAAAAACTAAAAACATTTGACAACTTGATTGAATTCTATTTGGTTTTATCAATCTGTAACGGGCAACAATTTTAACTTTTTTCACATTTCGATATATTTGCTGAGAACGGCCGGACGCTGCAAGGCTGGATCTGTCTGCTTCACAGCTTTGCCCCTTCAGCATGTGGGAACACAGTCTGTAACAAAGAGTGACAGGATGAATTACATGAAAGCTTTGGCTGCTGTTTAAATCAGGCACTGGAGACTGGATAACATGTTGTATGACAAACAGTTATTTATTTGTCAGCAAGCTCTATCAAACACATGCCCAGGCTGTAGGAGAAAACGTGAAAACCGTCTGGTCATGGCTGCATGTCATTGGTTTCCTCAAAGAGCTGCTCTCGACCAATCTCTGTCTCTCTATCTCTCTCTCTCTCTCCTCATATAATAGCCAATAAGAATTGTTTTGTCACATTCTGCCCTTTTATATTGTGATGTTGCTTGTACGGCATATGCACAACTACATCCACATGTTGTCAAGGTGCTATGTCATGATACTATTACATTTCTCATGCCATTGTGGTGGCTTTTTACATCCCTCACTCTGCCAATCCGTCATCAGTGTTTAACATAATTGACACCTTCGTAGCGAAACTGCAGACTCTACATCCAAGCGCCCTCATCTTAATCTCGGGTGACCTCAACCATATCACCACGGACTCAAACCATGCCTAACTTCAACCACTATGTGAGCTGTCCAACCAGAGAGGAGAGGAACATCAACTTGCGATATCCTACTGTTAAGGCTGCATACAGCTCTTCTTCACTTCTCTGCTCTAGAAAGGTCAGACCTCAACCTGGTTCACCATAACCAGGGGCGTTTCTAGGTTTCCAAAACATCCGGGGCTTAGCCCAAGAGGGAATAGGGTAGTGCGCGTGCATAATGCCTTACCTAAATAAACAAAATAGGCAGGTAATTATATCTTTAAATAGCTACCTGACTGCTGCTTATCCCCAAACATTTAAGGTTCCATTCAAGTTATTTAATAGTAAAATGAATACAAGTGAGACAGACCTTACATTACCCATATCAGGGGTGCCAAACTAATTTTCACAAAGGGCCACTCTACGATATGATAGTCACACTAAGGGCCGACATGGAGTTTACTTACATGCTTTCTTTTCAATCCAAAAAGTGAAAACAACATACCTATGAATATATTGTATACAACCTGTATACAGGGTCAATGACTAGTGTTGCGATAGCTCGGGATTGACCCAAAAGCAAAACAGATACCCAGGTAGTCAGTTTAGAACAATGTTTATTTCTGGATGGGATCCGTAACAGCTGAATGGCGTAGCGAGCAGAGGCAGGTGGACAACCGGAAACCCGCAGGCAGGCGAGCAGGAAAAGGTGAACAGCGGAGGCAACGCTCTGGTACGTAGTACACTCTGGCGCCGAATGACTGGAGTCCAGAGGCTTAAGTAGGGAGGGTCTGATTATCCAACGATCCTCACCTGGAGCAGTCTGCCCAGGAGTGCCGCCACGCCCACATGTCAACACGGAGACAAACAGATGGGAGAACAAGAGGAACAGACAGACAGGGAAAACATACAACACACACAGAGGAGAAGGAGAGGCTGCCGTGCCGTGAGTCATGGCAGTACCGTAGTTCTGTTTCCTAGTTTGCAGAAGGGCCGCTCTGGAATCCCTCCAGATCCTGCAGATCCTACGCAGGTTGTGCTGGACCGAAGGCACGGCGATCTCGATCTCCTGAGTGGGGAAGAGAGGTGGTAAGTAGCCCAGAAAAGCTTCGAAAGGTGTCATACCTGTAGCAGCCGACGTCAGGGAGTTGTGTGAGTATTCAACCTAGGTGAGATGGGAGCTCCACGAAGCTGGATTGTGAGCGTAGATGCGTCTCAGAACCGTCTCCAGGTCCTGATTAGCCGTCTCGGTTTGGCCATTGGACTGGGGATGATGGCCGGAGGAAAGACTGACGGAGGCCCCCAACGCCTGGCAAAACGCTTTCCAAACTTGAGAGGTGAATTGAGGCCCTCGATCCAAGACAATGTCCATGGGAATCCCATGGATCCGAAATACATGGTTAACCACCAGCTCAGCAGTCTCCGCAGCCGAGGGCAGTTTGGGAAGGGCCACGAAATGCACCGCCTTGGAAAAACGATCCACAATAGTTAGAATGGTGTCGTTACCTTCAGATGGTGGTAGTCCCGTCACAAAGTCCAGAGCTATGTGCGACCACGGGCGACCAGGCACAAGGAGTGGATGCAGGAGCCCGGCACAAACAGACAACCCGGAGGCCCACCCCCAGGACCGGGGTCCCCTTGAAGAGCCACCTTAACCAAGGACTCAATCTCCCATGTCAGAGGTTAGCCTTCTAGTGTATACCCTAGTTTACTGTAGAATAGGCCTACCTATTGACAACTCTATACTATCAGTTATAAGTGATACAAACTCTTTATTTGTGTTCACCCATAAAATCCGTATCTGAGCCTTGTTTAACCCATTGATGACGGCTGCTGCGCGATGCCACATTGGCTCTCCTGCCTGATGCTGCATCGTGCAGCATTATTACTTTATCTAATTTTCATGGCATTCCCAGCATTGAATGCACTGTCATTGGTTCAAATACACATGAGGTGGGTTTTGTTGATTTTTTTAAGACCACGTGACCACCCAAAAGTTGTGTGGTTTGCCGAAAATCATGTCAATCAAAAAAATTAAAAATTAAAAAAATAATAAAAAAAATACGCCAGCTATGTCGGCGACAGAACAGTTAGTGGCGTTTGGTGCGCAGAATCAAGGTCTACTATAGACTACTGACGAAAATCACACAACACATTGCATCTATTTATTAACAATATTTAATAATTTTTTAATTCATCTAATTTTGACGATTTTTAGAAATATTTGTTGGTTTGTAAGCGCTAAGGGAGCATGTTTAAATAAAACATGTGAACCTTAACTTTTAAATGTATTTTATTTCATGTTTCTATGTGCTACACAGGCTTAGATATTAAGGTTTTGGTAGACTTGACAATTCGTACTATTTTTTCAGAAAACCCTCAGGCATTAAGGACATGCATCCTAGATTGCCATAGTCATCAATGGGTTAATAACCTCACATTTGCAAACAGTATCTAACACTATGCAATGTGATAATGTGATAGTGTTTCTAGGATCTAGTTGCATGCCTCTTAATCAACCACTAGGGGGCAGTATGTGGCGTAATTTACTGTAGTAACAACTAGAAGTTCACACACTTGGATTTCTAATGCTGTTTTTGTACAACAACAAAAAAGAACCATCCGGAGAACTGAAACATGTAGGCCTTTCCTTATTGTTTATATCAACAAGCCATAAAAACACTACAAAAGACAATCAGCAGTTTCAAAGACACGGTAAACTTTCAGTGTTCATTCCCTTGTTGTCACTATCAGCCCTTTGTTGTTCCATTCTGATGCCACGGTTAATGCACACATATGAGAGAGTGAGATCGTTGTTGGTGTTAGGATTTTAATTTCTAAATTAATGATGCATATACCCCCCCATATCTAACCTACCATTTTTAAGTAAAATCATTGAAAAAGCTGTTTATCAACAGCTAAATAACTACTTAGCAATGAATAACTGCTTTGATGTCTTCCAGTCAGGATTTCGACAACACCACAGCACGGAGACTGCTCTGGTTAAGGTCCTCAATGACATCCATTTAAACACAGACAGTGGCAAAAGTTCTGTCTTAGTTTTACTGGATCTCAGTGCCGCTTTTGACACAGTTGACCACAGCATATTACTAGATCGACTAGCAAACTGGGTTGGACTTTCTGGAACTGCACTAAGCTGGTTTGAATCCTACTTAAAGGATAGAGACTACTATGTGTCAATAGGCAATTTCACATCTGAGCGGACACATATTGAATGCGGGGTCCCCCAAGGTTCCATTCTTGGCCCTCTTCTATTTAACATCTACATGCTCCCACTAGCTCAGATTATGAATAAGAACAAATTATGCTACCATAATTATGCAGACGACACACAAATTTACATAACCATATCACCAGGAGACTACAGTCCGATACAGGCACTGGGTAAGTGCATTGAACAAATCAATGATTGGATGTGCCAAAATTTCCTTCAATTAAACAACGATAAAACTGAAGTAATTGTCTTTGGTGCCAAAGATGAACAATTAAAAGTCAGCGCACAGCTTACATCCGTTATGTTAGAAACCACACCCCAAGCCAGAAATCTTGGTGTTGTTGTAGACTCCGACTTGAATTTCAAGAAACACATAAAATCAATTAATAAATCAGCCTACTACCACCTAAAAAACATATCAAGAATTAAAGGGCTTATGTCTCAGCAAGATTTAGAAAAACTTGTCCATGCATTTATCTTTAGTAGACTTGACTACTGTAACAGTGTCCTTGCAGGCCTTCCAAAAAAATCTATCAGACAGGTTCAGCTAATTCAGAACGCTGCTGCTCGAGTCCTCACTAGGACCAAAAAAGTAGATCACATTACCCCAGTTCTGAGGTCTTTACACTGGCTTCCAGTCACTCAAAGAATTGATTTCAAAATACTGATGTTGGTTTATAAAGCACTAAATGGTTTAGGGCCAAAATACATTACTGATATGCTGATACGTTATGAACCGTCCAGAGCCCTTAGGTCGTCTGGGACAGGTCTACTTACAGTCCCTAGAGTTAGGACTGTAAGGCTTTGGGGGGAGTTTGGGACACAGGTGTGGACCAAGGGGTTTCTAAAAGTTATCCCCGGAGGGATAACCACTAAATCGCAACGCGACACTGGGAGGGGGGATAAGACAAAAAGCACAAAGTTGTGCAGGGCCACACAGGCTACCTTTTAATATTGAAAACTAAAACAAGAACAAAACCACCGCTGCCAAGCAGCTGAACGGACACACACACAAAACAGAAGACTTGGAAACACAGGGAGCACTCAGAGACAACCTCTCACTACCTCTTAAGGTGAGATAATGAGCAGCACAGAGCACTGGGGTCTCAGGGCATATATAATCTCCTCACACCTGGGTCCAATCAGCCAATCAGTGCCACACACCAGATTGCAGTGAGGGAATCAGTCACCATTCTCACGGAGAACCTTCCGTTTCCTCACAGGACCACCCCTCTAAGGAACGGCACCTGACGTTCCAACAGGACCCCCCACCCACACCGGGTGGAGGCCTCCCTGGAGGGGCTAGTGGATCGGAACAGACTGGCTGGAGGCGGGAAACATGAAACACGGGGTGAATCCTCATGGACCGAGGGAGCAAGAGGCGAACAGTGACTGGGTTTATCCTTCGAATGATCCTGAAGGGACCAACGAAACGTGGCGGCAATTGGCGAGACTCTACCCGCAGTGGGAGATCCCTTGTGGAGAGCCACACCCTCTGACCCACCCGATAGTTTGGGGCTGGGCGGCAATGCTGTTGTGACGTCTTGTTTTGGGTGCAAATTTTGCAAGCAGCCACAAACTCGCTCACATCTCTACCCATCCGGGGCCACCAGAATCTCCGTTTGAGAAAACCAATAGTGCGACGAACACCAGGGTGATTTGTGAGGTGTGCGGAGTGGCCCCACTCAAGGACTTGTGATCGCACTCGTGCCGGAACATACCGACAGCCTTGGGGCCCCCCTCCTGGGTCAGGCTCCTGCTGTTGAGCCCCCTGAACCACCGAGTCAATCTCCTCGGTCAGTGGGGCACGGATGCGGGTAAGGGGCACAATGGGCTCTGGAGAAATGTCACTATCACACTATATGAACACCGATTTTTTGAACGTGGATGGCCCTTATGTTTACTAATGACTTCACTAAGTGGAGCGTACTCTGCAGGAACCCCATTTGCAGGAAGAGACACAGAGGGCGAAGAATCAGAGGGAGTCAAGGTCTCAATAACCCCAAGAGTCAGGCGGTCACTGGGGGCAGCACAGGGGAGGCCTACTGAACTGGGAGATTTTGAGACAGAGGCACTAGTGGCAGGAGGAGGCTCACATCCAACAGGTTGGAGTTGAACTGAGTCTGATTCCATCATGTGAGATGCACAGTTTGGACTCCAGCTCATCACCCTCCCAGTCCTCCAATTGATGTGAGGGTTGTGTTCCTTGAGCCATGGGTGTCCCAGAATGAGGGGTAACTGAGGTGTATCAATAAGAAAGAACGTAATCTCTTCCGTGTGATTGCCAATGCGAATGAAAATCGGGCCGGTGACCCTCTCAACCCTACCCCTACCCAAAGGTTGCCCATCCACTGCAGTAATTGCGAGTGGACAAGGAAGATCATAAATGGGTAATTTGAGCTTTTGGGCCAGGGTTGAGTCCATAAAACTACCTGCTGCTCCTGAATCAACAAATGCCGAGAAGGCGCGCCAGTGTCCATCCCAAAATAACTCAAAGGACAAAGGGGTGTGACTACTGGCCACAGGAGGGGAATTATTAAGACTCTGCAAGACCTCCCCAAGGTCTGACACGCCTACCCTGATTCCCTGCTTATTGAGTTTCTGCGTTGAGGGGCACTGGCGAATGAAGTGACCCACACTCCCACAGTATAGACACACGCCACTGCTCATACGCCTCCGTCTTTCCACGGAAGTAAGCCGTGTGTGTCCTATTTGCATGGGTTCCTGATCATCATCATTGTTAAGGGACCCCTCAGGCAGGGTAGGTCTTTCACAAGGGATACTAAACTCCTCGGACATCTGGTGGGTGTACGCTTGTTTTCTCTCTCTATTGCGCTCACGAATTCTGTTGTCAATTCTAATAGCCAATGAGATTAAATCCTCAAGTGAATCTGGAACCTCACGGGAAGCGAGCTCATCCTGAACTCTCTCAGACAAGGCATGACTAAAAGTGGTCACTAGAGCCTCCCTGTTCCAACCTGATTGCGTAGCTAAAGTCCGGAATTTAATTGAAAATTCTGCAACGCTTGCAGAGCCCTGACGTAACCTAAGGAGGCGTTTGGCTGCTTCGTGGCCACTAACGTCGTGGTCGAACACACGCCTCATCTCCGCCATGAAGAGGAGCGCGTCAGCGCAGACTGGAGTCTGCCTATCCCATAAGGCTGTAGCCCATGAAAGGGCCTTTTCCGAAAGAAGGGATATTATATATGCGACCCGGGCTCGGTCGGTGCTAAACATAGAGGGTCGTAACTCAAACACTAAACTGCATTGGGTTATAAATCCCTTACACCTCCCTGGATGCCCGTCATAGCGGGCTGGGGTTGCCAGCTTGGTCTCCTGGCCTACAAAAGGGTCATGGGGTGGAACTGGAGGTGCTTGTGCTTGGGTAGAGGTTGGCCCAGGTGGTTGTAAACGGGCCAGTATCTCCCGCAGCATGCAGTCCTGCGAGGCCTGTTGCTCTAAAATGGCACGTAGGGTTTGGTCGTGCGAGCCTAACATGGCTCCTTGAGCAGAAATTGCCTGCCTATGGACCTCTAAACTGTCTCTAGCAGCAGCACTAGTGAGGTCCGCTGTGCCCTGCATTGGGCTGCTCATTCTGTAAGGCTTCGGGGGGAGTTTGGGACACAGGTGCGGACCAAGGGGTTTCTAAAAGTTATCCCCGGAGGGATAACCACTAAATCGCAACGCGACACTGGGAGGGGGGAGAAGACAAAAAGCACAAAGTTGTGCAGGGCCACACAGGCTACCTTTTAATATTGAAAACTAAAACAAGAACAAAACCACCGCTGCCAAGCAGCTGAACGGACACACACACAAAACAGAAGACTTGGAAACACAGGGAGCACTCAGAGACAACCTCTCACTACCTCTTAAGGTGAGATAATGAGCAGCACAGAGCACTGGGGTCTCAGGGCATATATAATCTCCTCACACCTGGGTCCAATCAGCCAATCAGTGCCACACACCAGATTGCAGTGAGGGAATCAGTCACCATTCTCACGGAGAACCTTCCGTTTCCTCACAAGGACTAAACAAGGAGAAGCAGCTTTTAGTTATTATGCACCAAAAATCTGGAACAAACTCCCAGAGAACTTGAGGTCTGCTGCAACTCTCAGTTCTTTTAAATCGAGTCTGAAGACTTTTTTGTTTCCATTTTAACCTGCAATTTTCATTTTATTTGCTTCTTTTATTCGCTTTTAAATGTTTTATAATGTGTTTTATGTATTCTAATCTTGCCCCTGTAAAGCACTTTGAGTGGCCTTGTGTCTGAATTGTGCTATATAAATAAACTTGCCTTGCCTCATTAATTTGCATTACTCATATATAATCAATAGAACAATCGATATATTCTTAACTATTTGATAACTTTACAATGTTTTTCCCATAAAGATAACGATAGAACTGGCGCGAGGTATCGTTTTAAACAAAGGCCTTCTGTAATTCTGTTTACTCAGCTGAGCAAGCCATTGATACATTCAAGGTCTAAGGCTTAGTTCATAATTTCCCCATAGTACAGGAGATGACGTCAGCCAGAAGAGGAAGCACTATGAAACACATGACACAAGTTATCCAATGATCAGCCTTGTTATGTTTGCTTTATAATGATCCTGCTGTAGATGGGAGATCACTTTTTTTCACTCTTTCCTGCTGCTCTTGACTTGTTGCATACTGTATCCTGTGAATTTATATAATTAAACAACAATTATAACTTTGAGACTTTTTTCAGACAATCATTTATTTTTTCACCTTCCATACATCCGATCAACGCACACGTGTATATTATTATTTTGATATTGGGAAGGTTGGTCTTTGGTACACAGCTGGGGTTGGAGCAAAAAGCCTCATTGTCTCAGGTGTAGCTTTGCGACACTGCAGACATCACAGCGGGGGAAAGAAGAAATGAGAATCTTCTGAGATGAAAGGCTAGGACTTGAGC
This sequence comes from Ammodytes marinus, assembly GCF_949987685.1. Taxonomy (NCBI): domain Eukaryota; kingdom Metazoa; phylum Chordata; class Actinopteri; order Uranoscopiformes; family Ammodytidae; genus Ammodytes; species Ammodytes marinus. Next base: position 9,755,014 of record NC_137225.1, on the reverse strand, counting down.
GAGCAGGAGATGGAGGATGGCGGGGGTTCTCTTCAGACTGCAGGACTGGGACACTCAGCTGTAACAACACACACATGTGGGCAGTGAGCATATGTTAGAACTGTTTTTGGAAACAGTTCAAATGCATTTATACATGTGTGGTGTGCGCGCATGTTTCCATATGAACATACCGTTGGTAGGCAAGATGGCAACGTTATCGGGGAGGATATCATTGTCAATTGAGAACTGTCTGAACTTCTGCTGCTGGTCCTCACTGGCCTCAGGAGTGCGACCTGTAGACACAGAAACAGTGGCTTTAGCTTTCACCAAATCCGGAATGCATAAAAATTCAGCATGCTTTTCTACAGGGACATAGCACTGGCTTGTGGTGTGGTATTGTGACTGAATGCAGACTTACTGTAAAGCTTGTTTAGGACCTCAGGCACTCCCTCCTTTGTCTTGACAGTGTGGACCACAGCATAGCTGTCGTACATAACATCTACAATGCTCATGTCGTTGTCATTGTTCCATTCTGATGAAAGCAGAAAGAGACAGGTCAGGTCGTTGTGTGTGTGTTTGCGTGCTAGTGTTTCTGTCTCTTGATGTACTGTATGTTTGTGATAGTGTGTGTTCTCTTTACCCTTGCTGTGGAAGGTGAATTGTCCAGGAGTGTCGGTTTTATTTGCATGATGCATCATTCTCCAGCAGCTACCATCGGCACTAAAAGAGGGAAAGAGAGAACCTGGTCAGTTGTTTTCCAAATACGCTGCGTCAGGATGTTCCAATTTGAGGTGCAACAGCCAGGTCACATATCAATCACTCACTTCAGGGTGGCATAAGAGAGGTCCATATCTCCTTCAGCAGTTGGCACAATAGTGGAAGTGCCCATTTTCATGTCTGCCTTGTGGTTCACAAACCACTGAGCATTCGTGGCAAAGCCAACAATGTACCACTTTCCTGCCATCTGACGGAAAGACAGAAGGAAGGGGGGGGGGGGGATATGAGAAAACTGCAGCATTTACACCCCACCTACCTTCCATACAATCTTAATCTTAAACTTAAAGGTGCACTATGCAGTTTCAGGGTAGGGGGATTTATTTACCTTTTCAGGGCCTGCAGTTACTTTACAAACAAATATTTACTCTACATGTAATTCTTAGCAGTGAATAATTATATCATCATGAATCAAAACAAAATAATTTTGAGGCACCTGGAACCAAATTTGTACTAGAATATCTTCATAAACAAAACTGTGGGCCCTGCTGCTTATGAGAATATGCCTTAGAAAATGTTCACTTCTCTGACACACCCAAAGTGACATAGTGCACCTTTTTTCAACTATCAGTGGTCAATATGTCTTGCAGCAGTGGTAATACTTCTGCCTCTCTCTTACCTTCTGCAGGTCAAAGTCAGGTACTGGGGTGACGTCGGCGCAGACAGCCAGCGTGCACATGAGTGCGGCCAGCATCCTCAGCAGTGTGTTCCTCATGGCTTCTCCTTTGGTGTCCTGGGCTTCTCCAGCGGTGAGTGAAGTGTCAGGTAAGAGGTGAGGAAGACAAGGCATGGGGAGGCTCCTTTTATCCTGCAGAGTCATGCTCCCAACCCCCCTCCTCTGTCTGTCTGTCTCCTCCTCTCTCTCCCTCCCTCCTTCCTAGTGCTAGCTTCTGCATTACAAAAAACTATTTCGCCTCCCCCCTCGGGCATGCAAATCACTGCTGTTACACAACTGGCACTTGTGGGGGGGAACGTGAGGGTATAGGTATATTAAGGGTTCCTTTTACACCCCATTCCCCTCCTTCTTCCTCCTCCTCCCCCTCCCTCACAAATGCTCCCACAAGCCCGGACTATCAAAACAGCTGTTTGCTGAGAGTGCAAATTAAGTAAGCTGGAAAAAGACAAAGCCAAACACTCTGTTCAGTGGCATGTTTGTTCACCTCAAGCATCCTTTAGTGCCCCCAAAATGCTATCTGCACTGTGTCCTTGCACTACTTTAGTCTTTATATGTGTCTCAGGTGTTGCTCTCTTCACTTGTGTTTTTATTTCCTTCTACTTCTAATGCATTGTTGAGAGGACCCTGGGGGTTAAGAATTTCATTGACAATGACTACTGCTATAATTGTTGTGCGTAAGACAAAATAGAGTATAGGTATATAATAGGGTTCCTTTTATACCCCGTCCCCCTCCTTCTTCCTCCTCCTCCCCCTCCCTCACAAATGCTCCCACAAGCTCGGACTATCAAAACAGCTGTTTGCTGAGAGTGCAAAAATCTTCGAGCTCAAGGCACAAGTAAGCTGGAAAAAGACAAAGCCAAACACTCGGTTCAGTGGCATGTTTGTTCACCTCAAGCATCCTTTAGTGCCCCCAAAATTCTATCTGCACTGTGTCCTTGCACTACTTTAGTCTTTATATGTGTCTCAGGTGTTGCTCTCTTCACTTGTGTTTTTTTTCCCATCTACTTCTAATGCATTGTTGAGAGGAGCCTGGGGGTTAAGAATTTCATTGACAATAGCCCCTTTTACACAGCCAGTGAAAGCCGGGAATATGCCGGAATTTCGGCCCTCCGCCCTGCTGTATAAATGCAACCGTTGCGGAACGAGGGAAGAAAGGTGCGAGAGATTTTTCCGGGAATTTTACTACCTCGGGGAGTAGTAAGATTCCCGACACAATCAGTTCCGCCTCTCTGTTTAAATGCGGCCAGCTTGTTGATGCGGAACAGGGGGCGTTTGACTTTCCATAGCCTACGTTCTAAACATGCGACCATGTCAGCAGTTGAAGGACGTGTGTTTAAGATTAACCACGGCGGCCTGATGTCCCGTAAAAATCACCAAATAAAAGGAACGGAGTATAATCTAGCTGGTCATAAGGTCTGCTGCTCAATACAAACCCCCACGCTTCATTTTGCAGAGTGTATGAGTCTATTTCTGCCCGGGGGAAGTTGTACAATGGGAAAGCTAGGCTAAACTAGGCTGCGACCGGATCGCCGCCGCTATTATTATCCTAAGTCTGAGCGTATATCCACACTTTATTTCTGTCTACAGTAACGTGACTTCACACACTGTGTGTGTGTGTGTGTGTGTGTGTGTGTGTGTGTGTGTGTGTGTGTGTGTGTGTGTGTGTGTGTGTGTGTTTGTGTATGTCTGATCGCTGCTCTCACAAAGAGACTCGCTCACAGCCACCCTGTCACACAAACACACACACAATGGGAAGGCTAGGCTTGGCTAAGCTAGGCTAAGCTAGGCTGCGACCGGATCGCCGCCGCTATTATATATTATTATCCTAAGTCTGAGCGTATATCCACACTTTATTTCTGTCTACAGTAACGTGACTTCACACACTGTGTGTATGTGTATGTCTGATTGGCAGATCTCTGCCCTCACAACTCGCTTACAGCCAACCTGTCACACACACACAGACACAGAGGTGAAGCAGTGAGAAGCGGAGTGATTTTTGTCAGTTTGGTTAACAGTCCCAGTGATGTTGGACTCAACGCGTAGCGAGATCAACCGGCACATCACGGGGACAGTAAAATACGGCCCTCTTACTGCAAGCTCCAGCACTTCTGCTCTCAATTCACCGGCCAGTGCTGTTGTTGTAAAGCAGCTGACTGGCGCGGCGCTAAATGTTTACGTCACACCTGACGCTGTTTACAAGCACCTCTTTCATTCCGGAACGCTGTGTTAAAGGGGCTACTGATGCGCCAGCAGGCCGGCATTGCTTGGTTCTGTGTAAATAACACAGAAAAAGGGGGGTGTAAAAGGGGCTCTTGACTGCTTCTATAATTGTTGTGCATATGACAAATACACCTCTTGAAGCTTGAAATAACACTTAGAGCGATGCATATAAGCAGAGTTGAGGAGGAGGGATGTGAGGGCTCCACAGTGAAAACCTCTTCAAAAGCTCTGTCATTCTCATCGTTTCATAATACTTTTAAGATAAACTTTAAAGGGAGATGCCTTTCAGACTTTTGCAGTTTTGTAACAACACAGTGAGAGGAAAAGCCAGTGGAATCTTTTTAACATTAAATGTTGTATTCATCTCTGCTTTATGTGTGGTTATGAATAACTCCTAAATCAACATAGAGTATAAGAATGTGCATCAATTACCTCAAGTGATTCATTTAAGAAAATGTATTGATTATTGATTATTGGACTCATCAGGGCTCCCTTTGTTGAGAGAAAAGGCAGGCACCGACTCGCAATCAGCTGGTTATGCAACAAGCACGCAGTCAGACACACACGCACACACACAAACTCACACAGAGGTACTGGGTGGAGCTAGGGGCAGCGTTCAGAAGTTTTGTAACGAAACATTTTGACCCCTTCAGGGCTCCACATCTGAGCTACATTAACTTTAACCCACCCCCTCCCCCTCTCCTGTGTCCTCGCACACACTCACGAAGCATACACATTCTGAATGTTAGATCATATAATAAAAGAATTGAATGGAGCTAACATGATAATAACCAACAGTGGCATCTCACCACAGGATCTTTGTGTGACAGAGGATTTTTTTAAACTAAAAACATTTGACAACAACTTGATTGAATTCTATTTTGTTTTATCAATCTGTAACCGGCAACAATTTTAACAACTTTTTTCACATTTCACATTTCGAAATTATATATTTGCTGAGAACGGCCGGACGCTGCAAGGCTGGATCTGTCTGCTTCACAGCTTTGCCCCTTCAGCATGTGGGAACACAGTCTGTAACAAAGAGTGACAGGTTGAATTACATGAAAGCTTTGGCTGCTGTTTAAATCAGGCACTGGAGACTGGATAACATGTTGTGTAAAGGCCAGGACACACCAGTCCGACTACCCGAAAATGGTGACTGCCGATTCAGGGAGCTCCAGTCTTCCCGTCGCGGCCGAAAAAGTGCAAAGAACACACCAAACCGACTGTTGCCTTTCCGTACGCTCTGCGCTTGCGCGGGACGTAGCCTAATGTCTCCATAACAGCAGGCGGCGCTAATCTGTATTGTGGCCCGAAAAAATACGGAAGCCGGAAATGATGGGACGGCTCTCTAGACCATAAACATAGATAGAAATACATATTTATATTTATGGACCATAAAGAGCACCATTTTTAGCAAAGAGTGTCGAGCATGGTGTCGAGCAGTCAACAAGGGTTGATGCATGTGAGTACTCGCTGAACGAAACAAACAAACACATTAAAACGATGGCTAACTGTTGTTAGCTGTTTGTGCTACCCGCCTCACTTCCGGGCTTCACTGATTCGCTAGCCCTCCACAAATCAAATTGCTCAAACTGAAAGACTGTCCGCCGCCGATTGAACATGTTCAAAAGAAGCCCGACGACATCAACTACGACCAATTTCACGGCAAACACCAAACAGATTCGTGTCTTCGTCCCCTCGAAACTCTACGACGGCGAGTATCGGGCCGGTGTGTCCTGGCCTTAACAAACAGTTTATTAAACTGTGTCAGCAAGCTCTATCAAACACATGCCCAGGCTGTAGGAGAAAACGTGAAAACCGTCTGGTCATGGCTGCATGTCATTGGTTTCCTCAAAGAGCTACTCTCGACCAATCTCTGTCTCTAGCTCTCTCTCTCTCTCTCCTCATATAATAGCCAAATAGAATTATTTTGTCACATTCTGCCATTTTATATTGTGATGCTGCTTGTACGGCATATGCACAACTACATCCACATGTTGTCAAGGTGCTCTGTCATGATACTATTACATTTCTCATGCCATTGTGGTGGCTTTTTACATCCCTCACTCCAATCCGTCATCAGTGTGTAACATAATTGACACCTTCGTAGCGAAACTGCAGACTCTACATCCAAGTGCCCTCATCTTAATCTCGGGTGACCTCAACCATGTCACCACGGAATCAAACCATGCCTAACTTCAACCACTATGTGAGCTGTCCAACCAGAGAGGAGAGGAACATCAACTTGCGATATCCTACTGTTAAGGCTGCATACAGCTCTTCTTCACTTCTCTGCTCTAGAAAGGTGAGACCTCAACCTGGTTCACCATAATCATTCATGAAGAGTCAACCTGCGACCATAAGGACAGTGAGGAGATGTTTGGAGGAGGACTACTTGGCTGCTAGGAGGTGACAGACTGGCAAGCACTGGCTCTTTGAGCCTTAAGGCCAGGACACACCGGCCCGATAATCGCCGTCGGAGAGTCTGGAGGGGGCAGGGACACAAATCTGTTTGGTGTGTTTGGTGACGTCGGCCGTTGTAGATGTCGTCGGGCTTCTTTCAGTCAGAGCAATTTGATTGGTGGAGGGCCAGCGAATCAGTGAAGCCCGGAAGTGAGGCGGGTAGCACAAACGGCTAACAACAACAGTATCGCATAGCTACCCATTGTTGTGTTTGTTTGTTTCGTTCAGCGAGTACTCACATGCATCAACCCTTCTTGACTGCTCGACACCATGCTCGACACTCTCTGCTAAAAATTATGCTCTTTATGGTCTAGAGATATAAATACGTATTTATATCTATGTTTATGGACTAGACAGCTGTCCCATCATTTTCGGCTTCCGTATTTTTTTGGGCCACAATACAGATTAGCGCCTCCTGCTGTTATGGAGACATTACGTCCCGCGCAAGCGCAGAGCGTACGGAAAGTCAGTAGTCGGCTCGGTGTGTTCTTGGCACTTTTTTGGCTGCAACGGGCAGACTGGAGCTGCCTGAAACGGCAGACTCCATTATCGGGTAGTCGGACCGGTGTGTCCTGGTCTTTATGGAGAAGACATTGACGGGTTTACAGAGTCTCACATCAACTTTTGAGTGGACTGCACTGTTCCTGCAACGACTGTCCTTTGTTATACGTAGATAACATGAGGTATAAGAATGTGCATCAATTACGTCGAGTGATATGTAACATGCTGTTATTTCTTCATTTAAGAAAATGTATTGATTATTGGACTCATCAGGGCTCCCTTTGTTGAGAGAAAAGGCAGGCGCCGACTCGCAATCAGCTGGTTATGCAACAAGCACTCACTCAGACACACACACACACACATGTTTGGAGGAGGACTATGGGCTGCTAGGAGGTGTCAGACAGGCAAGCACTGACTCTTTGAGCCTTATGGAGAGGACATTGACGGGCTTACAGAGTCTCACATCAACTTCTGAGTGGACTGCACTGTTCCTGCAACGACTGTCCTTTGTTATTCAAATAATGAACCATGGGTGATAAAAGACATCAAAGCCATCCCGATGTACAAGAAGAGGGCATTCAGAACTGGGAATAGGGAAGAGATGAGGTCAATATAGGGGGACAAAAGTGAAAAGAGGCCAAGGAGAAGTACAGGAGGTATGGTGTAAGGGCAGGGTGTCATATTGTATCATATATCATATTGCATGAAATGTAAAGCCCACTGAGACAAATGTATTTGTGATGTTGGGCTATACAAATAAAATTGATTTGATTTGATTTGATTTGATTTGATTTGATTTGATTTGATTTGATTTGATTTGATTTGATTTGAGTGACTTGAAGATCATCACTGATTCAGGACAAATGGCAACAGAAGAGTTGAATGCAACATGGACAGGGCCAGCAAACCTAATCTGTTCTTCATCAGATTTGAAACAACCGACCCTACTCATTCACCATTTGACTTAGCTATTTCCTTTCTAAAAGGACACAATAGCTGCCATGTGTAATGTCCTCGGAAAAAGTGAAGAATCTTGGGTTTTGAGAAACTGGTAGGATGACCACAGTTTGAGCGCTTGCAACACTGTTAGGGCTTTCACACCGGCACTGTTCTGGTTCTCGCCCAAGTTCCGTTCTGAAGTCTGAGAACCTTGGAGCTTTCTTGGGAACCAGCCTGCGTTCATAGCAGTTTAAGTGGAACCAAGGTTTAACCCTCCTATGTCATATTCTTGTGCTTTTTTGTGCTGCTCTCTAACTTCTCAACCAACAATTTTTTGATTCAAGCAGAGAACCAACTTTTCAGGTTCAGAAGCAATTTATTTAAGGTATTAACCCCGGCAGCCGGTTCAAAAGTAGTTTTTGGAACCGGAACCGGCACAGAGCCTTGCCGGTGTGAAAGCTCTGTATGGTCAGCAATACTGGGGCCCCACAGGGGACAGTCCTGTCTCCCTTTATCCTCACCCTCTACACCACAAGATTAAATTATGGCACAGACTATTACCATATTTGGAAGTTGTCTGATGATTTTGCTATAGTTGGATGTATCGCAAGTTTGAGGAGGCTGAGTACAGGGCAATGATCGGAAATTTGGTCACGTGGTGTGAGCGGAACCAGTCTGCAGCTCAATGTGACAAAGACAAAGGAGCTGGTTGTAGAAATATGATGGACCAAGGCATCAGTGACCTGTTTCCATCCAGGGGGTGGACATCATAAAGAAGCATAAGTACCTGGGAGTGAACATTGAAGAGGACATTTTTACACATAGGCATGTCAATGCAGTTTCTTTTCACACATAGAACTCACTGATTACATGGTCCTGGTCCACAGTACCACAGTGACCTAGAAAGGAGACATCATTAAGCATAGTTGTAGTATTGCGTTAAATTGTATTGTATGTTGTTTTTTTAAAGTCTCTTTTTTATGGAGATCTTTTCCAGCTACACTCTTATTACATGTAGCCTCATATTGTAAGAGTGTAGCATAGTTTATGTCATGTTATTTTCGAGGTGGATGTGGACATACTGTAGGTGGGGAAGGGGAAGAGGAATGCCAGTCCCATAGTTTGTTTTTCAGCAAGTTGCTCAAACTTGGTCAACATTGGCTCTGACAAATCGTATGAAGACCTGGCTGCAGAAAGAGCACAAAAATGACTTTATGACATTACAAATGCATTTTACTTTGAACATACGTCGCAATCTCAACAAACAGGCGTCACATGGCTGATGGAACCCACCATAGAGCTTCATGGTGATCTTGCCCCGTTTGTGATAGTACATGATGGCGTAGGAGTCGTAGTCCGTCTCTCCGATCGCTATCTGTGTGTCAAGCTCAGGACGAGGACCTGGTGGAAACCACAGAGAGCCCGGTTAGACAAAGGGATGCCGCTTTGCAATGTAGTTTGTCAGTCATGGATACCATTGAAGTGATTAAAAGAGAAGGCACTAACCTTTAAGTGTGAGCTTGCCTGGGGTTGTTGATAGATGATAGACCTGTAATATCTCCCAACACATGTGATTACTGAGGAGAGAGGTTTGTTTCAGGTCACATCTTTGATCAAACATTTGGCAGAAACATGCATTATTGGATATCTCATAGTTTGCATACTATTTATGTAGTATATACAATATAGAGGGATACCTTCTCTTTATATAAAGTAGATTGTTCATGTTTCAAGAAACTTCATGTGTTCAAATTGTCCTAGAACAATAGTAAACTGATTATAATAAGATAACCAAGTCTCAGCACCACGTCTCAGATTGACCTAGCTTTCTAATGTCACATGAGAAAAAGGAGAAAAAACAAACAGCTTTCCTAAGCTTGGGCCAAGCAGGTTTTATTGCCCTCAAATCTCAACTAAAATATCACAGAATGTCCTACAAAAACAACACCACCACACACACTTTTCCCATTTCAATCGTGTAATTGTACTGCAAAAGCCAGGTCGAGATGACCTCAGCCTTTTTTTAAATATGAGGGAAAGCAGATGGATTTAACTGTTCTGCCTCCGTCTTCCTGTGTTCTTAGGATACACAAATAAAATCAAAACACATGTGGTTGAAGCATGAGGTCAGTGTGGAATGAGAGAGTGGTGGCATATTTGCCCCATCTGCTGATGAATGGAGGTAGTGTAGAGTGGCCCTGCTGTGTGTGGTAGCCTAATACTTACTGTCGTGTTTTAGTGCTAACAGACAGCGTTTTATCAGAGTTAGGGGAACTTGTGAGGTGCATCACTGTAGGCTCCATCTTGGTCCCATGATTGATCAGATACGAGCATTTGGAGGCAGTGTTTAGCAGGTACCATGCTCCGGTCATCTGCCAACACATGCAAAAAGGATAAAGTGAGATGGACAGGGACAGGAAAAATAAGCAAGATTTTCACATATCTTCTAAGTATTAGGGGCATTTTTTGGAAGGTACTGGTGATTGAAATGTCATCTTATCAAATGATCCTGAACATGTAAAGCCTTTCTAACTAGGCTATTCCCTATCTTACCAGGGTCAAATGAACTCCAATGTAATATGTATGGAGTTACATCAAATAAACCAACGTGTTTCAAAAGTCCTGGCCTGTTATCCTTTCTTGTGTTCAAATTCAATCTTACTAAATCCCTAACTAAATTGCCTAAAACACAATATTGACACAAGCATATCCACACTACCAGCCCCCACACTTATCCATGTCCAAGCAGACTTAAATGTATATATTTTCAGCTCCAGAAGAATATCATTTGTCAATGCACTGCAAATGTATAAAATGGTTCTTGCTTCACAAAGTTTATTTAATTTAGGGTTTCCCCTGATTATTGGGCAATCGTATTGATATGAACAGTATTTACCTGTCATTTAACTGTGCAAAGGTCGGTTAACAGCACAGTGAAATGTTTACTGTGGCTAAACTCCTCTGCCTGGAAACAGTCCTTTCTCCAATTCATCAAAACAAGACTACTTTCAGTGCATTTTTTTATTTCCTAAATCTAAAGTCACAATTAGTTTTGTACAGAAATAGAAATGGTCACTTTAAGCCAAACATGAGGCCTGATCTGAACTCCTGATTTAAAGGCACCAATCCGAAACATCGGAAGACAATGAAAAGTCTTAAAATTTCAAAAACACACTTTATACACAGAAATCAACATAATGCATGAATCATTCATACACATTCAAACAGACATACAGTACTGTATATGACACTCTGTCTCTTACCCGCTGTATGTCTATGTTCTGTGCGGATGGGACCACTTCAATAGGTTCAACAACCTTTGGTTTCTTAGGAGGTCGTCTTTGGGGTCGCGGCCGACTAACAGCCCCCCCTACAGCTTCAGTTGAACCCCACAGACACATACACATCAACGCCACCACTGCCAACATGCAACGCCATGCTCCAGCCATCCTTGCACTCAAAAAATGTAGTCCTCTTCTCCTGGATCGCTCAGGTTCCTGTGTTCGAACTTGGTTTTGGTTCCCTAAACTCTTTCCTTCTTTATAGATTGGGGAGCAGGAGACAAACACATTTGAAATAGGGGATGGCCTATTGAGATAAACATTAACTTAGTTTACTGGCAGGCATTGGGCCATACTGTGAACTACAGGGGGCGGCCATATAGTCTTAATACATTCTGACTTTAAAATATTAGCATAACCATTGATTCAGAGAATAAACAAAAATTAATGTTCATTTATTGACAGATCATCAAAAAAAACTTTCATGATTCCTAACATAGTAAAGTCAATTTGATCAGTAAATGTCGATCTAAACAAACACACTGAATAACAATGTCAGAACTTCCAGTGTTTTGCCATCTCCAAGGAAAAAGAGATGTTATCAGTCAAGACTCAGTATATGTTGCCATCTTAAAGACACAGAGACATTTCAAAAACTAAAAAAAATTGTTTTAATTACAATTCATTTTCGTAAAATTAATGGGTTAGCCACTATGCCCCACATTTAGGGACAAACATCATTCAGTTGACATTAATTAAAGCAACATTTCCTACTTAACACAAATTGCAAAACAATTTTTTTTTAATTAAAAAATCACAGTGACTTGTTTAGGAAAGTGTTTTCCATGAAGACATTCAGGTGATTTAAGAAGCTGATGGTCTACAGCTTGAGTTTGTGTGAATGGTGTAGTACTGTATGAATGGCAGGTGTATAGACTTCTCTCCAGCGCATGTACCCAACGTATTTAAACAAGAGACTGATCTCAGTTCAGTTTCTTTTAGTTTAGTAGACCCCATAAAATCCATTCCCACCTAAACAGTTTAACTCTTGTGCCACAGAAAGCCTCTCGATTCCGGACCTGTACAGATCCAAACCATGGAATGAATGCTCTGACGCTGGAGTAAGTAACGTACTGTATGAAACATGCATTAGGTGTGTCTTCAGTGGTTTAGGCAAGTCCATGTAATTCATCAGTTTTCCTCAACCTTAATGTTTGTTCTGGGTTGAAACGTCAGGGCCACACTGTTGACACAGAACCGCTGACCGGTTGGGTCCGGTCCGTCTTCAAACACATGACCAAGGTGGGCGTCACACTGCATCAAACAAAGACACAAACACACAGAAGTCGTAAACCAACGGAAAACAACGGCGGTGTTGTAAAATGCACACCAAGCAATACTAACTAGGACAACTGTACTAAACAAACATGAACTTTGACTTTGGAGTTCACAAGACAACTCACATTTTTACAAAGGACCTCTGTCCCCGCACTGCCCAGGCTGTTGTCAGGGCGACGAATGATGGAGGCGTGGCTTTCGTCCCGCTCCCATGTCCCATGGGCCTCTTTGAATGCTGGCCAGCCTGCCCCAGAGTCATACTTAGCTTCCGAACTATAAAGAGGGGAAGCAACATTTCCTGAATCTACTCATACATTTCGAACACAAAAACTCTCTAATTTCTGTCTTTATCTTGTTAATTGGTCCTGCCATTGAGTTTCCATTCAACATCATAGTATCATTGTAGGCTAACTATTGTAGCCTATTCATATATGAAATGTTTTTGTCACATATTCAAACCTACAAGGGGTGAGAAACGTAATCATGATATGTTGGAAAGTATTCCTTTAAAACTTGATAGGCACAAACCATTACCTGAAAAGTGGAGTTTCACAGCAGACACAGTGATACATCCCTACTTCTGAATGGTTAAGGTAGATCCCACTATAGGGCTGAGAACACACAAAACACACACACGCACACACACATACACAGTGTTAGGAGAAACCCATAAGAATTAGTTGTATTAGTTTTGTGTCCTGACTTTGTTAGTGCAACCCTGTAAACGTAAAGCTATAAGAAATTGCTCTGTGTTTCTAGCTGTTTTTAAGGAGCTTCTAATTCATAAAACACCATCTGTAAGTTCAGCCACGTGAACTTGACACGAGAAAGACCAAAGTCAACCTGGGACTGGGCTGTTGCTTATGACATATACATGCATGGATGTCAGTTTGAAGACGTTTTTTTAAGTCAACATACATCAGTGGCTACTCACCTCCTCAGTCCCTTTCTCTCTGGTGACCACGTACTGTTCCGGGGTCAACTTCTTTTGCCAGTCTGTGGTCTCATTATAACGGGTGAGAGACTGCAGGCCTGCAGAGAGCAGAGGTTACAATTAAAGGGAGCTTTAAAGGGCATATACGCAAAATACAAGCGGGACATACAATGGCCCTCCTGATCAATTAAGTGGGTAGTAAAAGAGCAGATTGTTTTTTATAACATCTCATTAAAATCCTTAACTATGTCATACTTTTCCTAACTTATATTCCCATTATAACCCACAACACTTAGACCACAGAACCTGAAGACGTTTTAGCCTAAATGAAAAAGCTTTTTTCACTAAACCTGAAGTGCAGAAATTGAAATTTAACTGTAAACTTAAACTAATCATGCATATTGTTAGTTCCCCGCCCCCCTTGAAGCCCCCGCTCTCCTGTTGTCAACCACAGTCCTCTGCGCAGGCAATTTTTTGTTTTTGCCTTCCATCGGGTTTCAATGTCCTAATTTCCAACATCTGTGAGAAAAATTCAGCGCTGTGCACCTGCAGGAGTTCGCAGCCTGATCTAGCCTAGCCTACTATGGAATAAGGCAATCCGAAAACCGGAGCGATAGTAAATAAATCAAACGCTCCCCGACCCCACTGTACCTTGAGACGTAGATACGGGGCGGATGAATACCGGGATCCTCCTCGGTAACGCCACAGATCTGGCGGTCGCGTGCCGAGAAGCGACTGCAGAGAGACGGGCGACGAAACGAGACATGTCTGCCGCTACCGCTGATGTATGGAATGATGCTGCTTGCAAAGTGTGTGTCTAAAGTCAAGTGCACTTATCAGCAGTGGAAGCCAAGTCGGGACTGTTCATGCACCAGCAAGTTCGCGCCGGCCCACCCCAGTAGGCTCCTGCAGGCTCTTATCTATGTGACCAGGTCAAAAATCACACCTAGGATATAGGTGAAAGTGGACTGGGTTGTTATAAAGTAACAAAAATATCATTCTGTTGCAACTTTATGGCAAGAAAATAGGTCAAACAGCGTGGAGAATGTGGTTGGTGCAATAGTTTATAGTTGAGGTGAAACATCAAAGGAATATGGGATCGAAGGAACTTTGGTTATTGTTGCTATAATCCTTGCATTACATGCAGTAGTAGGCCATGTATCCTGAAAAAAATAAAAAATAATCCAAAAATATACTTTTATTTCAATGATCTGACTTGGGCTTAGGCACAAACAGCAGCTAAACACCTGCCAACCAACTCTATTTATTTGCAGTGTCTGACAGCACCTGACCTCAGTTCTACTATTGTGAATCCTTTGTGGTGAAGAACCCAAGCTTGAATCAGTATGTTTATTACACAGCATTTTTTTCTTTTTGGCTTTGAACATGAACCTAAAATCAACAACACATTGCTAATACAAATCAGTCATCTTTATTAACTTAGGTATATCAACAGCACAGTGTTGGTCTATATAGTCTGGTATTGCAGAGCAGCAGGGGTATTGGCTGTCAGCAGGCTTCCAGGCTGGTGCATCAGGTCTATAGTGTAGCGACAGGGCTGTGGAGAGTATCCCTTACTGGAGGGATTCCCTTCAAAGAGGAGAACCTCGTTCCAGCCCCGGTTGTAGTCACCCCTAACAAGTGTGCAGCTCATTCCGATGCAATCGGCCAGGCACTGAGAAGTTAGAGAGAGGGGATGGATGGAGGGGGGTTATTTTATGAATGATGAGGGTTATAGTGTACATGGACATCTGAGAAATGTATCAGGAGAGGAATACTACAAGTGAAGGATGGGGAGAACAGAAAGAGAAGGGGCTTAAATAGGATGTCAAACAATGTAGGTAACATTTGCAATGGATTGGTACAGAGGAAGAAAAGCAGATGTTTCTATGCAGTAGCTAAGTTAGTGGTACCTTGAAGAGAAGTGCCCTGTGGCAGTAGAATCCCTTGCCAATTAAACCGATTGGAACAACATTAGACTGGAGCTGAAACTTCAGCTGGCTCAGGTGCAGTACCCATGGGAACTCGTGCAACTTTCCCTTGTCCACTGCTCCGCCCATGGCCCCACTCACCAGCCTGATACCCAAATCCAAGCACACACAAAAAAGAAAAAATGCAGAAACATTTAAAATAGAGTCTCAAAAGCAGAACAAAGTTTCAAGGGTTTCAGTTAGTTTCCATGATTCTGTAGACTTGGAAACAATGGCTGCCGATTATTCAACATGAGAGGATTTTCTTGGTCGGTCACCTGGCCAAGGCAGTGAACTGCTCCCGTTGGTCATTCAGTGGGAGAATAGATGTTTTGGCCTCATTGGCTAGGAGCTGCAATGAGAAGTCATTCATCATCGTCCACCGTTTTTCTGTGGGAGACTCTGGCCGGTTAGCACCTTTGTGTTTGTCATCCTCTTTCCTCTTCCTGCACAAATGACAATTTACACATCTATAAATAAGATAAGCCAAAGAATCCTACAATATAAAATACCAATACCAGTGTGTGAGTTTTTAAAATTATACTGTACCCCTCCTATACATATAAACTCTTAACCTTGGTGTCCTGCGTTCTGCCCTGCTGCCCTGGTCTGATTGGTTGCTTTGTCTCTCTTCTGTATCAGCTGTATCACTGCCCCAGAGGGAAAAAAATAAAATGGTTTATATTTAACTCAACATAACAATTATTTTCACTGTTCTTTTGGAATATCATCAGTTGTTTCCATGTGTATTACGCGGTGCGATTTAGCCTGCTTTATTACATCTGAATATCCATTATTTTAGAATAATAAATAAAGAAAATGCAACATACTGTACAATAAAGATATACTTTTACGAAATGTTTCTTTATCTTCTCTATTTATCTTTGAAATGGTTTGCCAGTATCCAAGAGGTGACCATATGCATGCGAAAAAAATACTATACATTTATTTTAAGCAACGGAGACTTTACTTTATAGAGTTAAAAAGTTTAACTTGGGCCATACTGAGCCACTGATGAGACCACGGATGGATTACATAACCCACTGCTTAAGAATTCCTGAGATGGTGTGTGTGTGTATGTGTATGCATGCTGAAGGGGGAACGTGGTGGAAATGCGGTAGACCTGAGGTACCCTGAAGGGGTACAGCTCTCTTCTGCAACGTTAATTCATCAAATGCTGAAAGCTTGTAGGAGCATTCGGTTTTTTGCTTGTACAGCCTTCAATGCATATGGTGTGTTTGTGTGTCAGTCAACATGCATGTGTATCATAGTGAGGGCATTTTCAGCTGCATCTTTGTGGGTGCGCATGCACATTGGAGGTTGTGCATGTAGGTCCATTAGTCTAAACACAATGGCTCTTTTCATGTGCTGAGTGTGTTGGGATGGTTTTACCCTGTGAGGCCACATTCACGTTGAACGTAACAGGGAGAGAGAGAGTGGGGGGGGGGGAGAAAAGAGAGAGGGGAAAAAAGTGGAGCACTGGATTGGAGCAGACAAGGGGAGGGTGATAGTGATCTAACAGCCACGATAAATTGTACCGAAAAACAACACAGTGTGGCTGGCTGGCAGTGTAGGAAAGTAGCTAAGCCTCAGCCAATGCTCCACCACAATGTGTGATGTTGTTTTTGTTAATTTCCCACTCTGCTTGGAGTGTAAGCAGCCTTGTTAGCTGTCTGGAGGTGTTTGGAGGTGGGAATTTACTAGTTTGGAGTCCAAACTAGTAAATGTTGGACTAGCATTCATGAGTGACAAAACAGTGTTTAGTCCTACTTTGTTAAGGACTTTAAGGTAAAATTCAAGAAAACTTACTCTGTTGCTGTGTGGACAACTATGATGGGCCGGTGCTGGTTGACAGGCTGCGTGGACAGTTCATCTAAAGCCAGAATCCTCTGACCTGCACAAGCCTAAAAGAGAGAAAACCCTATTACTAATATCCTAAATGTTAAAATATCCTCCATTACCGTATGTTTCCTACTTCATGAAAGACAGACGCAACTGAAAAAAACTGTTGATGTGGTTATGTTGATGAAATGGATCGGTTCAACAAGTTCCAGCTCCAAAATAATAAATTAAGAGCACATTCGTAGATTTGAAAACAGTTTCAGTCAGCTTACATTCTGTTGAGTGACCTCTGCTTCACACAAATATCAACTGTATACACACATACACACACCTTCCCGGCGTCGTAGAAGCCATCGCTTATAATGTCTGTAGAGGTCAAATGACCTGTCAGGCTGTATTTAACAGATAAGTTGGAGTTAAGCAGGCTGATCATGGCCAACTCGCTGTAATTGCTCCTACGATTCGCTGATTGGTTGATTTCCTGCAGCATTTCCAGGGCTCTGAGACAAACAGAGCAGGAATTCAAACACATACAGATACTCAGGCATTGGTGTTAAATATAAAAATGCATACACTAACAACAGGACTTGCCATAGTGTCTTATCTAGTGACTCATAGTATTGCGCTATACTGCCATCTAGTGGCCATTTAAGAGATCACTGCAAGTTGGTTCCAACTGTATACACGTTTAATGTTCAAAAAAGCTCCTTTATTGTTACCTGTCACTTACCCACATTTGCACATCTCCACAGCGGTGGGCTCATCACTGGCACAGACGTTGATAGTCAAGCATGCACTATGCAAAACCTCCTTGTGAAAAGAGTGCAGCAAATTGACCAGTAGGGGAAGGCCTCCAGCGCTTTGTAGCTATGTGTGATACGGATTGAATAATAGGTAATAAGGGAAACCAAATCAAATATTGTTGGACATTTTAAGAAACTAGTGTTTATAATGAATATTGTGATTTAATTTTTCTAATAGATTTTGTTTTGAGTTAAGAATTTAAAAAAGTACCAGTAAAAGCTGTATAAGTAAAATTGGCTGATATTTCATTCATGAAAAACACCTCTGTAAATGCAATTATATTCTTGTCATTTGTAATCATGAAAACAAGCCAGCATTCTGAACATTAAAAAGCACACAGACACCAACCTCTGCCCTAGCTTCTGTATTACAGGCCAGCATTGCCAGGCACTGTGTGGTGTTGACCAGGACCTGTGTATGTGTGGACTTCAAGGGCTCCACCAGCGCCTGTATGGCTCCATGTGATAAGATGCTGCCGTGGATGACCTCCTGTCCTGCCATGTTGGACAGAGTGGCGGCTGAATTTGCCACCGTCCTGGGACAGCTTTCGTAGAGCTGCTGGACAAGGAGCTCATGGCCTCCTGCCTCGTACACTGCACTGAAAGATAGCACATGAATGGACGGGAGATTGACTGAAAGCACACAGAGCTGACTATAAATGCAGTCTCACAACAAAGAATTTATGTAACGGGTGTGAGACGTGTGATTTTTTTAAACTAAAAAAAAATGTTACGTGTTAGTGCCGCGAGAACTGAGGGAGATAGTAATACAGAAAAATGAAGTCAGATACTATAAAGAGGATTTGTCAGGGGAGTAAAAATGTGGGACATAAAAATGAGGGTAGGAAGAGCTATAAGAAGACAGATGAAGCATTAAATCATTGGTGAAATAGTGGAGAGGGAGGCATGCTGCTCAACTTAAACTACTTCCTAAGCCTCAGTTTCAAAGATGGCAAACTTACCACTGAATATACTGTATAACATCTGTCAAATAGTTACACGTACACACTAGAATTCCTTTTTTTAGTAACTTACTGTAGGGATGACCTTTGCATTCTCTGATAAAACCGAAAAGTCCTTACTTTTGCCAAGAACAAGAAAAATATGCTGTTTGCAATTTGCATGTCACTCACAATGCGTTGAGCTGGTTGTTCTGTGTGAGGCTACACAGGGCCTGGGTAGCTGCCTCTCTCAGCACCAAACTCTCATTGTTCAGCAACTCTACAACTGCGGGTATACCTCCTGAAACACACATGAATCCAACACAGTTGCACTTCTTTGTGTGTGTGTGTGTGTCTGTGTGTGTGTGTGTCTTCTGGGTGTGTGTGTGTGTGTGTGTTTCTTCTGGGTGTGTGTCTGTGCTATGTACCCAGGTCTCTGAAGCTGTCTTTGGTGGCTGGGTGGAGGCTCATGGGGGACACAGCCTGGCAGGTAGCTGTTTTAACGCTGTCGTCTTCCACAGACAGAAGCTCCACCAGAACCTTCTCCACATTCTGCTCGTGGAGAAGATTGCGATTCTCGGCTACACACACGCGTCCATGTACGAACACACACAATGAAACAAACAGAAAAACACACACACAACTAGTAAAAAGTTGGTGTTGTGTATACCCTTATGACTTCCAAACTTTTAGTTGAAAAGTTGAGAGTAAATTATTATGTCTTGTCTCATTCTCTGCTTACAGCTCTGAGCAACCTTGGCAATGCATTTAACAGCATTGGACTGGATCTCGGGCTTGCTGAAGCTGAGAATAAACTCCATCAGCCTGGTCAGTCCTCCACTCTTGTGGATCAGCTTTACACTCTCAGGGTCAATCAAACAGTTAGCCACTACCTGTAAGGCCTCAGCATGAAGGTCGCTGAATTCCTATTACAAAGTGAAGAGATGGATAGGGCACAGAGCATAAAAATGGGATAGAGACTGCAGTTGAAAACAAGTGCTTAATCAAGGGATCCATTTGCAGCTATAGGAAGTTACTTGCCTCTACAATTCTTTAATCTAATTTATTTAATAGCATGTTACCTTAAACACACATATACGTACTGTACCTACCGTGTTTCCCAGGATATCCATGAGCTTCTCAAATCCTTGCACTTCTCTTAAGGTGATGCGTGTGTCTTCATCGATGGTGATATTGCGCAGCATCTCCAAAGACAAATGTTGAATGGCTGGGAAGTCCGACTTCAACAGTTCAAGAAGAGGAGGGATCCCGCCCAGCGTATGTACAGCTAGACGGCTTTGGTAGTCCTACGTACATACAGTGCAACAGAGGACACAAGTGGGAATTTCGGAACCCATTTGAATCTCACCCATCCCAAGACTATATTTTTGAA
Organism: Ammodytes marinus; assembly: GCF_949987685.1. Lineage (NCBI taxonomy): Eukaryota > Metazoa > Chordata > Actinopteri > Uranoscopiformes > Ammodytidae > Ammodytes > Ammodytes marinus. The sequence goes on along the minus strand of NC_137225.1, from coordinate 9,734,957 downwards.
AGCAGACAGCGATCCTTTAGTGACGTTTTGTGATACTGATAATTGTAAATAAAAAAAACATATAACTGTGTATAGCCTTGCAACCTCGTCTGGGCTGACAACTCTCAGTCACCTGAACCAGGTTGAAGATGATATCTAGCGAGTTCTTCTGGACATCGGGGTCTGGACTGGATAGCAGCTTGATTAGAGGTGGCAGCCCCTCGTTGTCAAAGATCTGGACCTTACAGACGAAATCCGTCGACAGAGAGGCCAGGCACAGTGTTGCAAACTCGTGGACAACTATGTCCTCTTGAATGGGAGAGATAAAAAAAATTGTATTGTTTATTGGTTTAAATGCAGCTCATGCATGTGTTCATCATATGATCAGAATGACTCACCTTCAAGTGACAGTTTGTCGATGATTGATGGAATGGCATCTAATTTTTTCAGAGCAATCTTTACATCACCTTTCAATGATAACAAGAGACAACATTAGCCACATAATTATTCAATGAGCCACCCCTTCTGGCAGTCAAACCGTCTGTATTAGAAAACAGTTAATTTGGTTGCCAGTCAACAAATCTATACACAATCAATTGCCTGTTGGTTTGTTTGTTTATTTGGGATCATCGTTAGCTGTTGTATTGCAGCAGCTATTCTTCCTGAGGTCCTGACAATTATCTTTAAAATTTGACAATGATTGAACATATGGCACATCAGAATACACAGTAAACACAACACATAGGACAATGTCAAAATAATAACAAAAAAAACAGACAAGACAAAGTCAGATATAGAGACAGAACAGCTCCAGAAAATGTAATCAAAGAGCAACCGTATACAGTATATGATCAAAAACAAAAATGTGGACAACAACATCATATACGCTTTGTACTGTAAGCGACCAAACGTCTGGCAAGGTGGGTCTGCATTGATTCTGTAATATGGGGTCTGTCTCACCGTTGGTGGCCATGAGGCCCAAGGCCATGCAGGCATTGCGTCTGATCAGCTTGTTGTTGTGAGAGATGAGTTTACAGAGAGGCTTCAACGCCCCTAATCCCAGCAGAGAAAGCTTGTTCTCGTCTCCTAACAACAGGGGGAGACAGTGATCAGGAAAACTAAACTTGCTGCCAAGCAGAGAGTGCCTGGGGGCATTTATTATGTGGAGGTGTGAAGATTAACACTGCAATTTGATAGAACATTAAAGAAAAAGCGGAAATGGGGATTCAAGACTAAATTTGGTGCTCATACACTTTTTAAAGATGTTGATCTTTTTTTTCTTTTTTTAAGTTCAACTCCTCTTAATCTACCAACAATATGCAGATGCTTTATGAGGGTAGAATAAATGTAAATATTTCACAGTAACTGTCAGGAATCTGCAGCAGAATTGCTATTTTTTTTATAATTTGTAAGGGTTTGCAGTAAAAGGGTACTGTACCTTTCTCTGCAAAAGTGTGGATTGCTTCACAGGCTTTGAGTAAGATGTCCTCCTCCGGGGAGTTCAGCAGCAGCACTACTGTTTCTGGGGTTTTGCCCTCAACAGGCAGTGGTTCAATCTGTGAGTATGAAGAGAGAGACAGGTGTGTACATGCATTATAACTGATGTCATGATGTAAGTCAATGGGCATCTGTTTGAATGGAAATAAGCCATTAAAAGCACCTTATCAAGAGTTAAGAAGACGACAAAACGTTCAATGCACACATATCTCACCGTTTCCTTGAAAGGAGTTTCAACCTCCTTCTTCGCTTTCTTTCCCATTCTTCAACCTAGAGGAAAACTGCACTTTAACTTAATGTGTCTAGAGACAGAGTGTAGTTCAATGCAATCTATAAAGCCTAGATCACCTGCAGTGATGAACGTAGCCATGCTAGCTAAAATGCAAAGCTAACCTGACAGCCTAGCCAGATACGACGCTTACAAAACAAACTAACACACTTGCATATCACTATCTCAAATATTCACTACGACTTACCTATTCTTTTTTATTCAAACTAAAGGACACGTTTAAGGATTATAATTAGCATGACAGCCGGCTAGGAGAACCAGACTCCTAAATCTTGTGTTTTGGTAAAGGAGGTTGACACAGCGTTGCTAGGCAACGGCTGTCACGTTCTGCAAATGAAGGGGTTGAACATTTATTGCTTTGAACCTATGGTAGCTGTAGTTATTGTTAGTGCCTTTAGCGAACCAGTTCAATGCTAGATCATCAGACTAAGCTGACTTTAATTTGTGATTTGACAAGGTTTTCGGACGTCAACATAGGTGTTATTGTGGTCATGTTAAGACCACAATAAAGTGTGCGGTGATGTTCATTTAGCCAACAAGACAAACATGTTGCCAAAGACCAAAATAAAGAAAAGAAACGTGAATCCTTAATATATTATATGACATGCTATTATGTACACTAGTTATCATATAGGCTGCCGCCAACTCCACATTTGCATAAACATGTAGGCTAGGCTAAGCTAAATCCTAAAATTAAAAGAGGGAAATGTTGAAAAATCATAAGAAATTCTGCATGCCTTGTGATTGTGGTGTTTGTGTTGCAAGGGGTAGGGGACTGTCCTGCAGAATGGCATTGAGGTAAATGTGCTGCTATGAAAAGTGAGCAATCAAACTAATGAGCTGTGTAGGTTACAGCATCATCACACTGAGGCCTCACACTCTCAGAGAGGCACTGACACAGCAATGTGCCAGTGGGAACAGCACAGTAGGGCCTATGCGCCAGAAAAGAAAAAAAACAAATGACCTCTAAAGACATTACCTCTGGTGGTGTGGGAAATTGTTGCTGTGCTGCCTGAAATGAAATAGGATTAATCGAACCTAAAGCAACTTGAGAATGGGGGGATGGCTTGGATGATGTGCGGGTTTTTCGGCTAATGCATTATTATTATTATCACACGAGCTGGAAAGCACGCGCGCCCACCTTACTATCTATGGCGCCCACACATGCACGCTCACATCCATTTTCCCACCTGGAAGTGGTGACAGCTACATTGTGAATGCTACATTTTCACGCTCAAATTGGATATTTGAATACATTAATGACGCTGCTGTCAATATGGCATGTAAATGTAAATGTAAATGCAAATTTAGACTAATATAGAAAAAAGCTTTCTGCGTGCTATTAAAAGGCACAGAGCCGTAGCATAGACCCTAGACCCGGTGGAGGGAGGGGGTTGCAGCGAATCAGCGCAGCAGACACTGCAGAGCGCAGGCTTGCTGTCACCTCCCCTCCAGCGAGCTGTCAGTTGACAGCAGCACACATGAGCCTCAGCGCCGCAGACGGAGTGTACCACCTGTACATTTTACATCCAAATTACTGCTGCTCTGCGTTTTCATTCAAACGGGGCACTGACAGCCCTGTCATCTCCACCGGCTGACTACCAACGCGTAGGAGGGCTAGTTGAGAGCAGCTAGCTAGCTGATGTGAATAGTTAGCCCGCAAGCTAATAGTTACAAGCTGCTGAGCGGGGTCTGGGTCTGCTTCGTGCCGTCGGCTTGCTAACGTTACATAGCTGGCTCGCTAGCGAAGGTCGGAGGGACTGACGTTAGCTGGTGGTCAAGAGCGCTTAGTTTAGCATTTCGACACCATTAATGTGACATTTAAAAAAAAATCTAAGGCTGAGTTATAGGCCGTGTTTCTCTTGCCACGGGGCTTCATATTTTTCCTGTGTTATACGTTTATTAATTTTGCGGAATTTATCGTTGACGCTTGCTAGCTAGCGAGCTACTTGGGTATGCTAACGCCAGCTCAGTGAGAGCTCACATCGCAGGGGTGCGGAGAGCTCGGGACCAGTCAAGGAAGGAAGAGAGGTGACTTATGATGTGGGCTCAGGGAAGCGGCCGACTGTTAGGTGAAGGAGAGCAGCAGTATTAGCCTGAACACACCGAGTTTTTCTCATATTAGTCCTTGTCGGGGGTAACGGGGGCCGAGCTGTGTGGGACCGCTGAATGAAATATAAGAATTTGGACACTTTGATTTGCAAGCTGGCTAAATGCATATCTTAAGTATTACTGAGTCGTGAGCTGGTGGCCGCTGTGCCAGTTTAAAGGGAATACACTCGTGTCAAGATTATCGCACACAGACTGCAATAACCAGCCAGTTTGCTTAAAAGATGGCTTCGGCGAGCAGCATTGCCGCGGCTATTGCCAGCAAAACGAAGACCAAGAAGAAGCACTTCGTGGCTCAGAAAGTGAAGCTCTTCCGTGCCAGCGACCCTCTGCTCAGCGTGCTTATGTGGGGAGTCAACCATTCGGTGAGTCAGAACTACATCTACAGATGATTTACAGTTATTATGTACGTCCTACTACTCGACCCCTATTATGTGCCACATCAGTCAGGCTTTGTGGCATTGCAGTTGATTGACATATACGAGATGACAGCTGTCCAGCGGTTGGCTGTTGTGCTGTCACTGAAAATATGTGAGAACTATTTGTGTGCTGGACTGGTTTAGCAAATATTTAGTCAGGATGATTTCAGAAACCTTTAGTACAACAAAACTCCTCTTTGGCTTCCTGTTGTGCACATGTAGGATAAGCTCTTAGAGCCCCGTGTCATGAGAGAGCAGATCTTCCCATGCAAGACAGGCAGCTTATCTCTCCGCTCTCTTTCTCTTCCTTTCACTGGATATTTCCACTGATATGGCACTCATAGGTTTGAGAGCACTACTTGCTTAGCTAGCGGAGAGAGGACATGCAAATAATGCTGGCATCAAATCCAGACTAGTAGCCCTATTAAGCCTTTTATAGACACAGGATTTACAACACACAATGACATTGGTGCTCAATCAAAATACTCAATGGACTATAATCTAGAGTACTTGTTAAAACTCCTTTGCTTCTTCAATCTTGTTATTTATTTTCATCCTTTAATCATCTTGCTGCTGATAATGAGAACACAGTTATTACAGTAAAGCCTGTCTGTTTACTGAAGGTTTTATTTGGTGCTTTAGATTGAGGAGAACTGCTTTCCAAAATGTAAGCATAAGAGCTGAGCAGTAAGTGAGTGAGGAGGCGCATTACTCATTTATTGCCTCAGTATATAAATGTCTATTTATATTTTTGAACCTTTGATGCAGAGTGCCTCTCTGTTTTCTTGCTCTTCATTGGTGACAGCCTGTGGTTGTCCTGCTTGGTTTTGGTTTGGCAGTGATTAGCTAACTCATGCACAGTTTGAAACGGTAGAGGCCACAGCTGCTGCTTTAATTAATACTTTTGATTACTGCCATTATAACATTTGTCAATTAAGCTCCAATATTGATTTAGTATTAAGCCAATTGGTCAGATAAATACTCATTTGTACTAAGCTTGGAGCACCACTGCCGTTTTAAGAGTTTGATTTTCTAACAACTTCCCTAAGGATATAAAGTTCCATCTCGCCTTATCTCATCTGAAGTTAGTTAAAAGGGGACTGAATTAAATTATGTAAACAGTGTGAAACTAACTAAATGACCACTGTAAACATCCCACAACAGTGGGGTTAAGTCAAGAATGCATGCCAAAGATGGGCTGTTGTTGTTTGTATGTTTTAAGTTATTATAGCCACTGTTTCTCTTTGCTGATGCAGTTTGGTACATCATCCTATGACATCAGACAGAGTAAGTTCCGTTTGACATATCAAGTAATATTAAAGTGTTTGGCTAATGTGCCAGCAGTTGTGCCTGCATGATATGGCCTTTTGGAGGCTGAAAAACGATGTACTTACCACCACACCTTATTCTAAAATTCAAACATTGTTTGATCTATGATTAACTGAGGGTTGGTCCATTTTGTCTAACTCCATTTGTATTGGGTTGAAGAATCCCTGATTGACATCAGTGTGATGGACACAATATACTGAGGTCACATGATGATGGGCTCATCATTAATAAGCACGCTAGCTCTGTCAGTTAAGACATGATCAGCATTTGATTTTTGGCCTAGTGTTAAGAGAGACCGTTTAGTGTGGATTATGCATCCTCTAGATAGCCTGCTGTAAGGCCAAGATAGCTAAAGATCCAAAGCTGTTATTCTGTATTTAAGCTGTTGTCTGTCGATAGATTAGTCACCTGGGCTGGGATGCTAAGCCTGAGAGTCAATGCTAAGAGGTTTACCTCCATGCAGCTATGTAGCACTGATTATTAATCATTCACATTTTGAATGTCACTTCAAATACATGAGAAGGATGAACATTGATACTATCACTTTGACTGATTTTATAATCCATAATGACATCAGTTATCAGCCCAAATTTCATTATATAAAACACATACATATAGGGCTGCAACTAACGATTATTTTGATAATCGATTAATCTGTCGATTATTTTCTCGATTAATCGATTATTAATCGACAAGTGTTTTGGTCCGTAAAATGTTATAAAATGGTGAAAAATTTTGATAAATTTTCCAAAGCCCATGTTGATGTCCTCAAATGTATTGTTATGTCCAAAACACACAGATATTTCAGTTTACTGTCATAATAGGATTAAAGAAACCAGAAAATATTCACATTTGAGAAGCTGAAATTAGAGAATTTGGAAAAAATGTATTAAAATTACTTGAAACGATTAATCGATTATCAAAATAGTTGGCGATTATTTTAGTAATCGATTAATAATCGATTCGTCGATTAATCGTTGCAGCTCTACATACATATACTCTCCCTTCCGAATGGTGTAGTTATGCTGCAGTGTGTCTGTCAAGACACTGCCAATGTTTTGTTATGAGTTTATTTGGAAATCTTTAATCCGAGTTAAATGGATTGCATCATTTAGATCATATATGTGTTTGTCCAATAGAGTGAGTAACCCGGGCTCCTCCTGTCTGATTCAGTTCTCTTTGAACTGTTGACTAAAATAGTGCCACTCTGTACTTTCTTAACCATAAAAACCTTCACAAGTTTGGAGAATTTTGCATGTTCAAACTGTTCTCTCAGATTGCATAACTCTGGCTGCCAGCACATTTCCTTTCGTATGCCTTTAGGCTACCTCCCCTGCTAATTCTCTATGACTTGATAAGGTCTTTCTTTCTACTCACCATTGGCAACAGAAAAATGACATTCCATGCCAGGTCACCGTGGTTTAGGCCAATGAGTTACTGCCAGAGGATGTGAAGGCTGCACTGGGGTTATTATGTGTTAATGTAAAGTTGCTCTACAGTTTGTAGTAGGAGACACAGCCTGAAAATAACAGGACACTTCAAAGGTAGGGGAAGGCCTGAGAATGCAGAGAAAACATGCAAACACATGCACACAGGCACATGTTCTGCAAAATGCCGTAAAAGGGAACATGGTTAGTGTACTCTTCTAGACAATGCATCATCCACAGATAGTCTCTCTATTCTCTCTATTTGTCTAATGAAGCTAAAATGTTAGAATTAGTCAAATGGATTAGCACGATTCTTAGAAATGAATGAGATGTTATATGCTCCAGGATATTCACTGTACATCTCTCAGAATTATCCTAGTGTAATGGCTATGAAAAGCCAGGGACATGCGTTATGAAATTTCATTGTGTGTGCCAAAAAGGTGTGTAGCAGCCTACTAAAAATAACCTTCTTTGACAGGTAACCTATTTTTTTTACTCTAATCTCAATGCTAAATTGCACTTGCATCTCTCAGAGCCTGAATAGGTTACACAGCTCATGGTTTTACAGAAATTGACTGAGGCCAAAGCTAAAAAAATAAATAATGTGGGTGTTAGTTTTTTCTCGTGGAAATCTTGCTCGTAGATACTGAAGTGGGTACAAAAGCACAAAGGAACTAAAGCCTACATAAACCAATCTCAAACTCATCCTTACAAAGACATCTCCTGCTTTTAACATGGCATGACATTACTAAATCTCTATCTCTAGGATTCTTTTTCTTGCTGCATAGAGTTCACAAATTATGATTGGGCTGCCTCAAAGTGTGTTCTGTCAATGAGTCTCAGTCAGGAGTTGTGTTTAGGTATAAAGTCCTAGCTTGTAATTCAAAAAAGTGTGTGTGTGTTGTTCCTTGGGGTGTCTGAGTGCCTTTTGGAATATAGAAGGTGTCCAAATGTGTGTGTTTTTTTAGCAGGTTTGTCAATGGTTGTAAATCTGCTTTGTCAAAGTTCCATCATATAGCTTTGAGTCCAGCAGCTCCCCGCCTGCTGTTGCCCCTGTCCTTGATCATTATTGTGTTGACCTTTTTTAATTCCATAGTGGGAGAGGCTTGTGTAAGAGCTGCCTGAGACATTTGTGTTTGATGCTTCTCTCTACATTGAAGCATTTACACCGTTATTCCATAAATTATTGGCTGATTCTATAATGTTATAAAAAAAAAAATGACGCTATTAGGAGGTAAATAATTTACTCAGGTTTCAGAATGTCATAAGTGACCCAAAACGTATTCAGTTTTTACATTTATGGGCAAAAAATAATTGTTATGGGCTCAGCATTTTGTTACATTATCGTCCAGTTATTAATTTTTTTTAATTACATTGTGGGTCTCTGTTTACATTTGTATTGATATCAAGTCTTTATCACTTTCTTTCTTATCATTTAGAGAATATTAGGAAAAATATGTAGTGTAGAGATTTCCTGAAGACTATAGGTATTCTATTTAGGTCTAGATTTGAGTCTTTCTATCCCTTTTGTTTTGCGCTACCTTGGATTTAATTGTCTTTGTTTTTTTTCTCAGTGCCACTCTTTTCTTTGTGTTCTCACAATGCTGCAGGTTCGTTCACTATTTTTGTCATTGCCCCCTTTCTGTGTCATCCAGTCTACAGTATAGTGGCTCCCTTTCTCTTCACTGGCCCCTGTCACTCCACTTTCTTCGCTGTGTCCTGCAGCCTCTGTCTGACTCACAGTAGCTGTGTCTGGCTCTGTGGATTGCATAAGAGGGGGATTCTATAAATATGTGTAGGAGTGACCTACAGGCTAATATGTGCGATGATTATGGGTCAGGAAAACAGAAAAGCCAGAGCTTTGCATTCTGGGACCCTGAGGCAACGGCAGATAGAGGAACTCTAGTGGTTTTGTTCCAGTCATGTTTTAAACCTGTCAAACAATACCTGCTTGTGCTTGTGTGTGTGGTTTAGCGTGTGTCCTAATGCCATAGAGTTTGTCCCTGTGTCTTTAGCACACTATTTGCCCAAATGCATTGTGACATGTTGCTGAGCAGCTTGATTCACCCCAAGGGATAGGCCTATACTATATGGCCTATTTGTTGCTCACTTGGAGTACACCACTATATTCTTACAGCTGACCTTTCATAGCGCTGTCTATCAGCATGTATGTGTATCCGGCTATACTTTTTGTTTGACCTTTTTAAACCTTAGTCCTCCGTCATTTAGCGTTTCAACACGGATAGGAATATGCTAAACTTATTACCTCAGGAAATGCTGACGCTGAATAATATTTGTCTGAGTTAAACACTGTTTAGGTTTTGTTATAGCAGGCATAGTCTACTGTAGTTTCATGAGCATGAATACTTATTGCCACAACCCGATTTTATGCATTGTCGATATCTGAAGGCTTTTGTGTTGTACCCTCTGGGACAATAAAGCTCAATCTTATCTAAGACTTGGTAACACACATTTCCTTCCTTCAGCACCTGGATTTGTGTACTTTAGTGACTAACACTGACTGAAATAAGCTTGAATGAGTCGTTAGTGCATGTCATAAGTGAATAGAGACATCTCACACACACACAGATGCAGCTGTCCATTTTTTACCTAACCACTGCTCCACTTTAATCATCAGTGTGTCCTTTTTATGGCTGACCTCTATTCTGAGGTTGTAAGCGAATTGATAGAAGTAAAGACAAGCCCCAACACTGAAAATGTCAAAGTTTCTTCACCGAATTAGATCATAATACAGGCTTATATGGTCATATGTTAGTTCAGTTGTGAGAGGGCTGATGTGTGTGGTTTCAAGCAGATGTACTCACGTTTCCTAGAATGTCATTAAAAAGCTTCTCTAAAGGTAGTAAAAAGTGTAACTGTATAGTATAAGGTTGTTAGGTCGTTTCCAAAATCCCTTGAACAAAGTGCTTTGCTCGGCTATTTAAATCCTTGCCTAACGGAGAGATCAGGCATTACCTTGAGATTTCAGATTTATTGATCATTAAAATACTGATCATGGCACATTTCCCATTATCTCCTTTTTTGATATTCACCCAATTTCCAATTTTGTGCTTTTTTCCTTTTTACGGACTAGCCAGTGAATCCCCCATGTACACACCCAGATACCATTGTCGTGCTGTGTTTTTATTCAGGGCTTTTCCTGCTAAAAGGTTATTGAGTTGGATCGTAGGATAAGCTGGATTCTTTTTTTAAGTGGATATTGTTAACATTTTGACATACCATGAATGGTTTTGGGATTTAAAACAGGCCAAGGGATGAGGTCATGGTCTTGTTAATTGGCCAGGGAAAGGTCAAGTCCACATTCAATACAATCTACTACAGCTATATGTGACCTTTGATGCCCAGTATCTGGCTCTTAAAGGGCACATTGTCATTAAAATGGGTGTATCTACTCAGTATATGATTATATTTATGGTATAGGAAGGAATATCATACATAAATGTCATGTTGTGTTCACTCAGCAAGTACAACAAATCCTAAATTGATTTAAGCTCAGTGGTTAGTTTGTTTCTGTGAACCATTTCCTAAAAAGTGGAAGCCTGATGATTTTAGGTAAATTCAATTAGTGTGTGTGTGTGTGTGTGTGTGTGTGTGTGTGTGTGTGTGTGTGTGTGTGTGTGTGTGTGTGTGTGTGTGTGTGTGTGTGTGTGTGTGTGTGTGTGTGTGTGTGTGTGTGTGTGTGTGTGTGTGTGTGTGTGTGTGTGTGTGTGTGTGTGTGTGTGTGTGTGTGTGTGTGTGTGTGTGTGTGTGTGCGTGCTTATGTTGCTTGGGAAAACAATTTGACGTATGTTGATGAGTTTCGTAGCTTTCCCTTCATAGAAGATACTGCACTAAATGCTTCCGTGCGGCATTGATTGGAGCACACAGCTTTTGCCAAATTACACCCCTACATGTTGGTTAATTGCATAATTAGTCAATCTGGATGACACTTTAATAAGAGCCATTTAGAATGTAATATTTTGTAAATAGGCATGGAGGGCTTGCTAATGAGCCAAGCTATCGAGGTGCGCCTTTGTCGGAGCACGTGTCCCATTTCCTCATTATAATTATAATTGACACTAGAACATTGCGGACAATGCCGTAAAATGACTCCAATGGGAAGTATATCACATAATTACAGTACACATTTGTACCAACTCTCCGGTTTATCTTGGGATATCATTTCTTGTCATGTGACGTCTTGTAAAACCTGTTTGTCCCCCCTCCCAAAAAAGTTGTCCCATCCTCTGAGTCGATAGTGAATTGACGACACTGAAACCACAGCATTGTAAGTAAGTGACCCATGGAGTCCACAGTATAATAATCAGCATTGTACGTGGCGCCAGCCAAGCACAAGCATTTGGCTTTAAATGTGGCACACATTTTTCGTATCTATACATTTTTTAATATTGTATCAGAGAAAGTCTAAAGAGATTATGATATTGTCGGACTGTGATTTTAATGCGGAACAAAAAAGTGTCATCTTTGAAATTATCTGATATATTTTATGAGAAACTTGACATCCTCCTCACTGTAATGACTTTTAACACTGACACATTCTAATTATAGCAAGCCGGTAGTCATCCGAGGTGAATAAAGATACTAAAGATGATAGTCTTAGCTTCCCTGTTCATATGTCTCCCTTCAGGCTACTCATCCTAATGCCAGGCCTGATTAGTCTCGCTTCTTTCCTTTCCAGCTTTAGGAGAGGTTTCTCACCACCACTATATTTCTTTTACCTCTCTATACGTCCAACTTAAATAGAATTAAAAAATCCTTTATATTAGTAGGCTATATCCAATTTTTTTAAGTAAAAGGTGTAAAATCTCACTTCTGCCAAAACTATCGGTGAGCTAACTATCTGCTAACTAAGCACGTGTGTGTCATCAAACTGTGTCATTGTTGAGAGAGAGAGATAAGGCTCTGTGCTGTGCTGCTGACAGTGCACGCTCTCTTCACCAACTTCCTGTCCAATGGAGAAACGGCGCTCACTTGCTTCACTCTGGGCCGGAAAACCAGTCTTCATCGCCATGGAGACAAACAGGAAGTGGTGGTGTAAAAATTTGTCTGCAGTTTGATAGCTGTAGTAGATATGCTGCAGGCACCTCATTCAAACAAAACACAAGAGCGACACTATGCTAAAGATAGAAATGATTATGATGAGAGATCAGCAGATAAAAATAGAAGTACCAAAACGTTTTCATTAAATGTGAATAGGTCAGTCCATGGCACGGGCATGTTGATGTACTGGATTAGTCACACCTGCATATGTAGGCACCTACAAAAACATTTAGCAGCTGACTGTCAAATCAGTGCTATGTATGTACAATCCTATAACCAAATAACTACTACTTTTCAAACTCAACTACTCAAACTACTAACTAATCAAATAGCTTCTGAGACTCACTAATGCTCTCAACAATTTTATGTATTTTTTTTATGAATTTTTAGTGTCCCATTTCCCCCTCAAAATTGACACTAGAACATTGAGCAATGCCGTAAAATGACACCAATGGGAAGTATCACATAAATATGCTGTTCTCTGTCTCTCTCCCTCTATGGCTCTCACCATTATCATTTACACAGTTTTACCAACTCTCCTTTTTATCTTGAGTTATCATTTGTCTTGTAAAACCTGTTTGTCCCCCCTCCCAAAAAAGTTGTCCCATCCTCTGAGTCGATAGTGAATTGACGACACTGAAACCACAGCATTGTGAGCAAGTGACAATGCAGGAACAGGAACCTTTGCCACAAAGCAAATAGTAAAATTGTGAGTTTTGGGGGATATTTCAAACTGATGCAGACTGTGTACTGGGCCTCCTTAAGAAAATACATTTATTAGACCTCCAATAGATATTTTCTCCACTCGGTATGTGTACACGTGCATGTGTGCCTGCCTGGTAAGATCCGGCATTGTCCCTGTCGTCGTGTGAAACACAGCTTTGTTGATTAGGCGACATCTCCCCACCGAGTACCCAAGATGCATCTGTGCTATAGCATCACTGTGAAGTCTGTGCCTGTCACACCGGGACGCTGAAACATACTCAGATATGGCATCTGTGAACTTGCTCTGTCTCTTTAACAAAGATGTTCCTCCATATTTTTCTTCTATCTTAAGATATGCGGTTTCCCTTCCTGAAAGTGTCTCCTTCTGTTAATCTATCTTCTGTTAATGATGCACTCCAATTCTATGTTGCAATGCTGCTTCTTTTTTTATTTCCCTTTGCTTTAGAAGCTAAGAAAAGAGGATATTTAGAGTACAGGGACATTCAAGTTGAATTCTGGTATAACTGTCTATAAAGATGGCATCAGATTGCTTTACACAAAGTAAACAGCTTTGTTTTTGAAGCACTACTGTACTGTGCTCAATTTGTGCATGTTTGCTGAGCCGTGAAAGGGCAAAATTGGAGTAGTGCACAAAAGCAGACCTTTGGCCACCGCTGGACAAGCTTTTTTGCAGACTTCAGCATTGAGATTTGTTTTCTATATGACCAGTCAAGCCAGTGGGGCAGAGTGCTCTCTTTTATTCATTGATGAGTCCTAATTTTGAATAGAAACAATTCTGTGAATGTAGCATTTCTTCTCAGCATTTCACTAACTTTTACAGTGGATTAGTCGGATTTATTTAAGTTTGTCTGATACAAACATATGGGCTACTTGCTGCTTCTAAGCATCTAAGTGTTTTATATGTATTTGCTCTAGAAGTGAGCCAGTTCAATCCAATTTAGAAATGACAACATACGGCACCAACAGTACTGCATGGATATTATTTTCAGCAAGAGCACTAATATGTGGACAATTGGGCTAAACTGGGCTATGACTTTTGCTGATTACACAACTATCTCCTAAAATAATACATACATTTAATCTGCCTTATCTCCACTGCTGTCGACAACCTGAGTACCGTCTCATCTACCCGGTCACGGAAATTAAAAATTAAGCCCATTTAAAGTGGGCCAGTGGAAAATCAGAAAGGCACAGATTACACACTCGACCAGAGAGAGAGAGTGAGAGAGACAGAGAGAGAGTTTAGAATAGAAGCTGCTGTTTGGGGAACTAGCCACGGTTCTCTGACAGGGCAATGAACTTGCAGAAGTGCTTTTTCTTACAGACCACTCTGCAATCCTTAATGTTTAAAACTCTAGTTCTAAATACAGCAATTGGATCAGTATTTATTTTTAAAATATTATAGGTCAGTTGGCAAGAGGTATTTTCATTCTATTTAAAGTCTAAACCGTGCAGTGTGTTTTTTGGTCTCCAACAAGATCATGAGCATTGATAACAAACATGTTTAAAGTAAACTTAAATCTTTAAAAGGCCACTTATTAATGGCCATCTGAAGTATGCCAAATGCTTTCATGGGTGAGTCAGTCATGCTGAGGCCGTTGTCTACTCTACACCATCTGCTGTAATACTCCTGCAGCATTACAGGGCCATGGTCAATCCCCAGTGGTAAAAAAATATTCCTCTATGGCAGCTGCTGGAATCGTGATATGACGCCGCCCCCTTTGTCCGTCTGCGCAATCCTAGCTGTGAGCAATGTATAAAGCTTAGTGCATTTGGGACATAACTGTGGATGAAAACATACACGTTTCACGATTTAATGTCATAGTCAATCAAAGTTGAGTGTTTTGAGTTTATCCAGGGCACCTGCCTTACAATTGTTCTTGGTGGAATGACGGGTATTAATAGGTTTTTCAAGCCACCTGGCTGCCAGAACCCATGCCTGCAGCCAACAGTGAATACACAAGCGCACACACACACCGTATGTGTATCAAGCTGTGCCTGAATCATAACAAATGTCAGATTTAAGCATTAGAGCAATGTGACGCATGGCCAGCTCCAAATGGGAACTCCTGTAATTTACTTTGTGTTTTGTTGCCCTGCCGTTTATTCAGTGTGCAAGGTTTATTAAATCATTCTGTATTTTTTTCGTTTTCAATCTATTGTAATAATTTAAGTGTAAACAGTCTAACTCACCTGATGAACCACACTGACTAGTTCAATTATGATCCATTCATACGGTTAGACTCAAACGTGTCATTATAAATACATCATCACACTTGATACTCAAAGTTAGCCCCAGCCGTTTATTAAGTTGAAGGTTTCCCAACTCTGCCTTAAATTGTCCTAATTTTTTGGAAGCACATAGTTCATCTAAAAAGAGAGTACGATGGAACATTGAAAAAAGAAATGAGTGCTTCATTTTAGCTGATGCTAGACTTTCCAACAAACTGTATTTGGAAGTGCACTTAATGAGAAGTGCACATAAAGAGAAGGGTCATGACTCGTGGAATAAGAAGTGATTATCTGCTCTTGTATCTCCAAGTAGAAGATTAGAAAATAGCAGTGCATCACAGACTGCAGGATATTGAGATAATCTTTCCTTCCGCAGTGACCTATAACTCTGGCTTTTAATCGTGCATATAGTATACATCTCAGATGGTTAACTTGGATAAGGGATACTAATCATGTCATTTGTTCACCCTTTTACCAATAATAGGCTACCATAACAAAATACATGTCTACTCTGTACATTGTATATGCATTCTGTTACATTGAATCGAATGTCTTCCCATGCCTCTTGTCATGTAGCATCCATTCCACTGATCTTTTAGATTTTTTGAAGATGTTGGAGCTTTTTTATGGGCTGAATAATATTGTGTTGTGAAAAGGTTATTTGAGTTGACGTGTGATGTATGCAGCTAGTATCTACAACATTCCTTTGTTGACCCTTTTTTTTCTTATTCTTAACTTTTTTGTGCTGTGGCTTGTGTTTTAACTGCAATGTATACGACTTCTTGGTATTCCTGGATTCATCACTGATCTCACCATCTTCTTTTCTGTGTGTTGTTTTTTCTCTTCTTTCTGTCCAGATCAACGAGTTAAGCCATGTTCAGATTCCCATCATGCTAATGCCAGATGACTTCAAGGCCTATTCTAAGATTAAAGTGGACAACCACCTCTTCAACAAGTAAGGTTTTTTAAAGTATATGATTATGTATGTATGTCACAAAAGTAAAACACTATAAAATACGTTATGTATTTTTTTTTATATAAATACTGTATTCTGAAGGACCTACAGCATCTTGTAAACGATTATATCTGTGTTTTATGATGATTTTTGTCTACCCAGGGAGAACATGCCCAGCCATTTCAAGTTCAAGGAGTACTGCCCTCTGGTGTTTCGAAACCTCAGAGAGAGGTTTGGCATTGACGATCAGGACTTCTTGGTATGAAAGCTTAGCAACATTACTACTACTTTGGGGTCAGATATCTAGTTTCTTTTGTCATCATTTTAGTACTAGATTGGTGGGAAGTGCCTATGTTAGAGTGCCAGGCAGCTACTAAAAGACAGTTAGATGATTGTACAAAAATACATTAGCCTTAAATGTATCTGAATCCTGTATATTTAATACTAGTAATAATAATAACGTTTATTTGTACAGCACCTTCAAACAAAGTTACAACCACCATCTGGTGCTACAAACACACTGAAGCACTTTTAACTACCGGTATTCCAAGACCAATTTGATTACAGTCTCGACTAGTTAACTGTTGCTGCATTGCGCTCTTTCCCTTCCCTCTTTTGTTGATGCCCAGTCCTAGCCTTCCTTTATGTTCCACTCTTCCTTAGTAAATTCCCACTGCAGGCCATGAGTTGGCAGTATTTGAAGGTCGTCCAGTCCCAGCTCAGTGCAGCTGTCCTTCTCACATGTTTACATTAGGGTTCGGCTGGCTGCAGTGAGCGGGGCAATCGGGGGTGTTAAGACACTGGCCAGCGCAAAGGAATGTTGTGACATTCTAAAAATTAAGCTGCTCTCCTACATGAGGTACTAGTCAAATAGGTTCCTTCAGTACTTGTTTTTTGTGCTTGCTCTGAAACCAGAGTGTTGGTATTATTATTTGTAATTGCATCGGTAATATTGCTCATTACATTCAATGGGTACCACCAGTTGCAGGCCTGTGTATGTCCTTGTGTGTGGTTTGGGGTTTATGGTCATTTAAAATAACTTAATTTAACAATCTTGTACGTCAGGAGAGAGACCTGGCACCCCTAACAAAATAATAAAAACAAATAGAAAAAGAACCAAACAGTCACAACATGCAGGAGTAATTATTAGTTTTAATGAGAACTGATAGAAATATTAAAAGAAATTTGGGGGAGGTAACTGAAGTGCAAACAGATTAACCTTTCCCCCCACATTATGATAAGTGCATGGTGGAGGAAATTACTAACTAAAACAAAAAACATTCGGATATTACTTTGAAAGCTTTTCATCTATGCCCGCCTCGGGCCAAGGGCCTCCTAAACATTTTCAGCCTGTGACACAAACCACTTCAATGTTAAAGCAGGACCTACCAGGAAACCAATTTAAGGTCTAACCACCAGAAAGATATCTGCTTCACAATTGTTTTAGGTTGCACCTTTTAAATAAAATAGATGCTATGAGTTGAAGAGAGGAAACTGAAGGCAGAGGAGGACATGAGGAATTCTCTGAGAATGAGGCATTGAGCCAGGGGTGTTGGATCATGTTACTTTTGAGCTCCAAAGTCTGGTCAGCAGCTGTTTGCGTCTGTGTGTAGGTTTGGACAGGCCACAGGCACAGAGGTCAGAACCCCACATGTTTAGACTGGAGAGTGGGAGGTGGTCACACAACAACAAGGTATAGATGCAGGACTTGATGTATGATGGGATCTATTCAAACACACCAGGAGAGCAAGCTATTTCAACCTTTCTGCCACCTGAGAAAATCTAGTTACACAATCAACTGTTTAAACATGGTGGTATGGGCTCTGAATAAAAAATGTATGTGATGATTACTTATACGTAATGATGATGGCTCTCTGAAGGCAGTGCAAATAATGCACATACAAGGGTTGTCAATAGAGTCATGGTGACAAGCTGATGGTATCGTGCTGTGTCCATCCTGATAAACATGCTCTTTATTTCTCCCTTCTTTTCTTTGCTCTGTGTGTGTTTGCAGAACTCTCTGACCCGCAGTGCTCCCTTGAACAGTGAGTCCCAGGGCCGGAGTGGGGCCCGCTTCCATACCTCCTATGACAAGCGCTACGTCATCAAGACCATCACCAGCGAGGATGTGGCTGAGATGCACAACATTCTAAAGAAATACCATCAGGTGATAATAACAGCCACGCTACTCAACCAATACCCTTTATCTGAAACCAAATCAATCTCTTAGCACATCAGAGACACTTTCTCTCTCATTCCCTCAGTCAGCTTCTACAAAATGGGACAACATTGTATCCACAAATGCAGAATTTTAATATTAATCTCTCTGCTTTCGTCTACCTGCATAACAAACTGACACAGCACTTTTCCCCTCTAAAGCTCCATGGCATAGTGTCAACATAATGATGCCATTTTACAGCTTGTGCACTACTTATTGATTTTGGATTGGTCAGTAAATTTCAAGTGTCAGGGTACATAGTCATACGATTTCCCAGGAGAGCTGTTGCAGTAGGTTAAGAGCGCTCCTGTGTATTTATAACCCTGTAGTTAATCACAAG
This sequence comes from Ammodytes marinus, assembly GCF_949987685.1. NCBI lineage: Eukaryota > Metazoa > Chordata > Actinopteri > Uranoscopiformes > Ammodytidae > Ammodytes > Ammodytes marinus. Next base: position 9,716,376 of record NC_137225.1, on the reverse strand, counting down.
GTGACACTAAGCTATATGGGGATAATGTTTTATAAACCTTTCTCTTTCTAGTTCTTTCAGTCGCCCCTCTTAACGCAGGCACTTTTGTGTCCACAAAAAGGGCCATAAATTCATATTCCTCCCTCTCTTTTGGTAGTTCATCGTGGAGTGCCATGGCAACACGCTGCTGCCTCAGTTTCTGGGGATTTACCGGCTTACTGTTGATGGAGATGAGACCTACATGATTGTTACACGCAATGTCTTCTCCCACCGCCTGTCTGTCTTCAAGAAATACGATCTCAAGGTAGGTTGGGCAAACAGGAGAGTGATCAGATAGAGCTTGAATATTAGAAGAAATTGTGTAAATATAATCTAATAAACTTGCACTGCACCAATAAGAGGGAAAATCGTGTGAATTTGATGTTTTAGTTTTTCCTCAAGAGGGGCTCATGTAGTTTAAATATGTTTTTATAAAAGCTCATTCAAATCAATTGTGAAAGTACCCAAAGCTGGTAAAACAAGGTTTGGTTGTTTGTTCAAAATAACTAACCTTTGGCTAAGGGTTGTGAAACATGGTTAACAGCAACCGGTTACTAGTCTCAGAACAGAGCAAATACATTTTAAGCTTTTTTTTAAGCCATTGTGCCTTTCCTTCCTAATTGGGATAGATTCTGTGTTCAGACATGCACAATGGTTATAGGTATCTGCAGGAATGAATGTAAGAAGGGAGGTGAGGGGAAGACTAAACGGAGGCTTTCCAGTGCTTTTAGTGACAACTGGGTTACAGGGAGTCATTTTCCCTTTCTTTTGTTTTTTAGGGTTCCACCGTGGCAAGAGAGGCAAGCGACAAAGAGAAGGTAGAGTCAACCTGTCGAGAGCCATGATCCACTGTTTTACATTCCCACACAAGTATAGACTGCAGAACAGACCTCTTAGCCTTAATGTATGATTAAAAGAGTCAATAATAATGAATTGGAATGCTACAATTTAAAAACAACGAAAACAAATGCATCAAATTAGCATAGCAATAGATTGAAACGTCATGATATAAAAAAAAATCCAATGCACCAGCCTCTGTAAAATGTTTGCCTTTGTCCGTCTGTCTCTCAGAGCTGATGTGCTACAAATGTATAAATCCACGCCGACACCTCATTTGTCGCAAGTCAACACGCAAACTTGTTAATGTTCCAAGTTGAAACTATCCCCAAGCTTTTATATTTTAGTGAATCAGGAAATGTGAACAATGGCTTTTTTCCTCTAATAATACCTTCCACGTACTGTAGCAGACTGGAAAACTATTCTTGTCCATTTAATTGACCACTGAGGGTCTGAGTGAATTGATTGATGGGCATTTCCATAGCACTTGCACATCGCTGACACCTTGATTCTGGTGTCTTTTTTTCCTGTGGGAAACAAGGTCATTTAAAGTGTTCTGGAACATTTTTAAACACTGATGTCATGTACTGAAAATGAGTCGGTTATTCAAATAGAAAACCACGTCCATTAAAAGCCATGTATACTATGAAAGAATGAGAGCGAGGACAGACAGTGTTTCCAGTGGTTTCAATAACCGACACAGCTTCAAACCATTCCAGGCTTTACTGTCTTCCCCCAAATGGCCCAAGGAAACACAACTTTGGTGTCAGCTTTTGTTTCCCTTTGGGTGAGGATGACAGTAGCAAATATCCATCCCCTTCAGTTAGCACCTATTTCATCACGCCATTCCCTTACTAGCCCCCGCACGCTATATGTGTCTCTTTTAATTTGCTTCATCCCCTCTAACCTCGCTTCTGCTGTTCCATCAGTTCCCCTGCTTGCTGTCTGTGTGAAAGAGGTGAGAGTTGTGTGTGTGTGTGTGTGTGTGTGTGTGTGTGAGAGAGAGAGAGTGTGAATGTGTCTGGGTATGTGTTGGGTGTAGAGCTTTATCCAATCTGATGTCTCATGATTTTAAATTGTCCTGTGTATGTTGTATTTTCTGACAGGGCAGTTTGTGTGTGTGTGTGTGTGTGTGTGTGTGTGTGTGTGTGTGTGTGTGTGTGTGTGTGTGTGTGTGTGTGTGTGTGTGTGTGTGTGTGTGTGTGTGTGTGTGTGTGTGTGTGTGTGTGTGTGTGTGTGTGTGTGTGTGTGTGTGTGTGTGTGTGTGTGTGTGTGTGTGTGTGTGTGTGTGTGTGTGTGTGTGTGTCTGCAGTTTATGTGAGCAATAGATTTTGTGTGATTCTTGGTGATGGAAATGTTACTATTTGTGTGAGACTGGCTTTTTTGACTCTTGGCTGCTTCAACTGAGTCACCTGTCAAAAATGAATTGTGTCACTTGAGATTGTAAAGGTCCTTTGCTTCCTCTTAACATTGTATTAGCTAACAATTGGAATTGATAGTTAACCAGATATATACAGTATCTCACAAAAGTGAGTACACCCCTCACATTTCTTCACATATTTCATTATATCTTTTCATGGGACAACACTGAAGAAAAAACTAGTCCGTGTACAGCTTATATAACAGTGTAATGTTACTGTCCCCTCAAAATAACTCAACACACAGCCATTCATTTCTAAAGTGCTGACAACAAAAGTGAGTACACTCCTAAGTGAAAATGCCCAAATTGGGCCCAAAGTGTCAATATTTTATGTGGCCACCATTATTTTCCAGCACTGCCTTAACCCTCTTGGGCATGGAGTTCACCAGAGCTTCACAGGTTGCCACTGGAATCCTCTTCCACTCTTTTATTTTTTTGTTTGAGGGGACTGTACATGTACACTGTTATACAAGCTGTACACTGACCACTTGAAGAAATGTGAGGGGTGTACTCACTTTTGTGAGATACTGTAATCAATATAATTTTTATAGATGAAGGGATTTTGACTTTGAGTGATGGAAATTGCTGACTGTTCAAGCGTCCTTGAACAATGTGACTTAGAGTGGAGTACTGTTCATTGAACCTGTCAGCTCAGCAGTATTGTAAGGGGATGGTTGTCCGAAGAGATCGCCTGGTTCCACATTTCACTCTGCAAAGGTTAATCTGACCATGAACAATGTTTTGTTTTATATGCAAGTGTCATAGTTTTTGACCCAGAGGGGATTGAACTTTCCTTCGGTTTTTACAGGGGCTTAACCGTGGGGCCCTATGCAGTGAGCCATGGAGGACTTCAGGGAATCCCTGAACTAAATATAGCCTACTGTAAACGGAAGAAAAAACAAAACCTAATTGGGGTTAAAACAGACAAGTGGAAAACCCAATCAGCTGAGAATTTTACACACGTGTGCCTACAGTGTGACCCTTTTTTGTCTGCAGCGCAGCAGTGTGTGTGTGAGACACCTATTACAGTCTAGCAATAGAGATTAAGAAACATCAAGATACATTTTTGCCAAACTAACATGAATGAAGATGTTTTTACAACACTGACTACCACTGACTCTGAACTAACAAATTGATAAAGTTGTCGCTGTTAGACTGCGAGAACTGTTCTGTGTTTGTTTTATCTTTCATTGAAATGCAGCTAATACAGTAAGCATTATTCTGCTATTCTAAGTGGAGCGTTTCACTGTTCTTACTCACATGTAGGAAGCAGTACATGATTACACACGTTCATACTGTACTTAGAACAGATTTCAGAGGCACAACTTAGGCTCAGACATAAAAGACAAGGATCTGACAAGAGACATGTTGGTTTCTCCTTGTCTTTGCGCAGACACACACACACACACACACACACACACACACACACACACACACACACACACACACACACACACACACACACACACACACACACACACACACACACACATACACATACATGCATGCATGCTTAAATTCACCTGCAGTTCCCAGCTTTAACTGCTGGGTGTCTATGAATACATGTTTCCTTAAATTATTCTGTAGTTAAAGTCCAGAATGTGTACACTACACTGACGCTAGTCCAAGCTAGTATGAACAGTTAAATAGTTGGCCAGTCAAATGAAGAAGAGGGTGCATCATGCCAATGTGTTTTGTTCGGAAGGTACTGTGTGTATGTGTAAAGAAAAAAAAATTTCACACACACAAACAACAAGCAACCTGATTGCATGACTGTCTCCCTTTCATGCATGCGTCTGCATGGTATATAATGTTTTTCTGCATCCTTTTTAAGGTTACGTTATTTCTAACACGTATGAATACCAACCCCATTCTGTTGCACACAGTGGACATGTTCTGTTCTACCAACATTTAACATTTATTTCGCTTTTCATAAGACACATTTTGCGGTTCATGTAGATGCTGTCTCAATGTTTTGGCTTTCAAACAGCAGCAATTGGCTTTCGGACACGTTTTAAGTACAGCATTTTACCAAGCTATTAATTAATGAGGTTTTGTTTACTCTGAATTTTCTTAAATATAGTCTGAAATAGGTACATTTTGTCTTGCTTAGTCAAATCAGAGCATATTAGTTTCTTTATTAATACTAATTGGTGGTTCACCACAACACCAACAACAAATGTCCATGACCCGTTAAGGACATTGATCCACTAAACTGGTGTATGTGATTAGTGTGATATTGTATGTTATTAGATGCCTTCTAGTTGACCTTGGTTTGTTGACTAGCACCCATCCCCACTGGGTTTCTGCTCAATAGCTATGTTGTTTTGTTTACTCTCCTCCCTTGCTTCACACAAGCACCAGCTGTTATCTCCAGTGGGGGCACATGGCTTTAATGTGTTGGTGTGACTAACTGTCAGCCACTATTCTTATTTGTTGGCCCTTATCCAGTAATTGCAAACCCTTAAATATTATAGTATTACAGTACCACCTAGTCTCCTTAAAATAGCACTGTCAGGTTACTTCCTTTCTCTAGCAGGTGTTAATGCAAGGAATTAGTCAGAGTCTAAAATCCTACTGGTTAATGAAATAAAAGCATGGAAATGGAATAACTGCAAACATCGCTACGTATTTAGTTACATGGCCATCGTATGCACCTGTTGAACACTGACATACACTTTCCTGACCCAGCCATTGTAAAGACATCTAAGAATTATAAACATCAGATACATGGACTGGTGTCGCGTATCTGTCGCGTTGGTGCCCTTTCCAACCCTCCACCAATTTGAAGAAAATAAAAACAATTGTGTTCTGTTACAATTTAAACTCTTTGCCTTTACTTCCAACTTCCTTCCTCTCTCCTTTCTTCTCCTCTCCTCCACCCCTACCGTTCCCTACCTCGCTCCCCCTTTTCTAGCAGCCCCCACCAGAGGATGCGCCCCCGCGGCCCAAATCTGGCAACGTTCAGCAAAGGCTGCAAACGCTGCGGATTGCCACGCGCTTTTACTGCGCCATGAAACACGTAAGAGATGTAAGAGAACCAGGGCTCATATACCAGGCATGATCTATTAAACCAATCTTATTTTCTACTGTTATTTTATTTGTAATGCCGAAGCCTTTTCGTTTCCTCGTCTTCTCCAAGCTGATACACTGTTATTTAACAGACATATTTTGCACACTTTTCATCCATGACGCTCACTTTCTGCCACAACCTGTCTCTAGGTTCAGTTTTAGTTTTGACAGACAGTTTGTTTTCTGTTCCCACCATTCACTCAACGGCACCGACAAGTATCTCAAACACTGGAGAGTAATAAGTGGAAGACTAAGGTAGCGACATGAATGGGAAGGACAAATTGTGTGGTTAAAAAAAAATAATAATCAAAACCAGGGAAAAAGAGAAAGTACATACATGCTACATTACTGGGGAGATGATGTATTTCAGAAGGAGAACTTCCTTTACTTATATAAAAAAAAATGTTAGTGAGTTACATAACATCTCACTATGTTCGCTAGTACCTTCTAAATAAGCAGACGACATTAACCGACCTGTGAACGCTGTCCACAGCAGGACCAAAAACAGTATAGATAATTTTTGGCAGAAGATGTGCAGGTACCATGGGGCATTATTCAATAGGTAGTCGAGGAGATCAGTCACGTTTGTTAGATGTTTTTCGAAAGAAACTAATAATGAAACATAATGATGCTAAATAAACAGTTAAGACAAATTCTGCTATTAATTCTCACAGTCCAAGCTCATCATTTACAAACTGCATATCAAAAATGTGCTGCTGGGGGTGAATCAACGCATGACAATATCCATATAATTCTACCTGCATTCAAAGGTCTTGAAACTAGCAGCGTTGGCATACCACAAATCCTACAGAAAGGCATAGCTTTGTCCTTCTGAGACAGCAAGACAGCTAAGGCTCATCGAAAACCCATCTTTTCTCCCTTCCTTTAATATATATCTCTGTTTTTCTACTTACTACTTCAATGCAGTGCACCACTAAACACACATTTCATTGCACTCATTTGTATAGAGAAAATCAATAGATGGCCAGTTAATAGAAGGATCCTATGTACTATGTCTGGAGGAAAGCACAAGACGTAATTAACTGGTTAAAAAGACTGAATGTCTGACATGGCAATAAAAGAGGGTTGATAATGAAAGTGTAAAAAGATGGACGAATGTAAGAGTTGACGTGTCGGTTTAGGTGACAGGCCTGCAAAAATGCGTTCAGGTTATGTTCACTCTTTGCGGTCAGCCTTGTGTTGCATCCTCATTTACTTTTTTCTGTTGCATTTATATTCTGAGTCGAGCAACTCTTACATCCCATATTTATCTCAAATTGGAGGTCCATGTCTGTATATATATGTGCTCAAATGTACTCTTGTCGTCACCGACCAGTGTGAAGGTGTTATCTGTATGTGTATGTATGTCTGTATGTATGTGTGTGTGTCGGTGTGTGATGTCCAGGCTCACTCTGTAGTGCTACACAAAGTGCTGTTGTGTTGCTGCTCTTCTCCTGCTGCCATAGAAACACTGTAGTTTCTAAACTGCTGTAGCTGCCGCCGCTGCCCTGTTACCACATTTCCTGCTCTCTTTTTCCTCAGTGACTCATAATAACTAGGTCCACACGTCCCTCCTCACATAACACCTCCACCCCCTACAGGCTTGCTGGCAGCTCTGCAGCAGCCAGGTCAAGAAGAAAATGAATCCCAGTAGATATAGACACTCAAATAGGAAACTGCTTCACTCTCCTTGTAAGGGACACTCTCCTTGTAGGGAGAACTGAATAGTGGCAATCCGTCACAACGATGCACTACGCTGGCTTTACAGAGTTATACGATAACTTCATAGTATAGACGCAAACCACCGTCTGGTTTCCGAGACGCATCTTGGATGAACAAAGTAATATGCCTCAGGGAGGGATATACTGATGCTCTTAATATCAAACTATGATGAATGGGATGCTTTTCGGAGACCAGCCCGGGATGTTTCACGGCTTTTTGAGTTAGTGGGCGTCCTTTTTTTCATGTCACAAAGTGTATGGATCTGCCAGATGCACTGAAAAAAGTAGTCCAAACTTGTGTGCAATGTGCCACACACAACAAAAACAAAAAAGCTCTGTGTTCTGCGTTACATGGTATGGAGTGGTTTATCAATATATTGTGTAAACAATATGGAAACTATGCAAATCGGTGTATCAGATGGATCTGTACCCTTCTGTGAGCATGCTGCATGTAACTGTTATACACACCGTCAAATAATTTATCTTAAAAAGGAGGTCAGCCTTGGTTTGGACAGACTGCCTGTACTTTGTTAGCCAACTCATTTCAAAAGAAATATATGTTGTATTTGGCTGAATCAGACAGGCTTATCTAACAAACCACAGGCTCAAGGCCTCATTTATGTCAACAGGGAATTTCAACATGCGTGATGGTCTTGTCAAGCAGACACATTTAAACAGGCTGTTGACATGACTCATTTCTAAGATTAGAAGTAATCTTTGTCCTTGTGCGTTTTGAAATTGCCATTATTTCTTATAGTTGGACAAGAAGTTTAAATGCAATCTTTAAGCCTTAGCTATGTTAGGACATGAACAGTATATTTTAGGTCTTGGGAAAAGGGTGAAGAACCTGATGCTGGTGTAACTGCTTTCAGTAAAGATTTCCTTTTTAATTCATTCTTAACTTTTTATCTAAAATAACATTCATATATATTTAAAAGTTGAGCTTATGTAATTGGATGGACTGATATTTATGGACAGTCTATCATTTTCTAAAACAAGAACACTTTGATTTAAGCACCAGAATTCTGTCACTTTTTGCCCAGGACCGCTGACTGTGGTATCAGGCCTCTCAGGTTTGAACAACAGTCTAATGAATTGTAGTGATCATTTTGATGTATGTGGTTGGTTGCTAATCTCCAATACTAATGGGCAGGCCAAGGAGCTGCCCACCTACAAGGACAATGACTTCATCAATGATGGCCAGAAGATCCACATTGACGACGAGAACAAGAAAATGTTCCTGGAGAAGCTCAGGAAAGATGTGGAGGTATGTGTAAACAATTCAACCATACTGTTAATAGTTTTACACTAACATCAAACTCACAGCTTAACACTCCATACTGCACTCGTAATGTATTAAAGGTGGAGTCAGTGATTCTGGATAACGCTTGTTGTCAAAATCCCTTTTTCTTAAAATCAGTGAATGTCTCCCTACCTGTCCGTACTGTGTGTGCACTGAAAAAAATTCCAGTTTTAATACACAGCCTAGCCTCTGTAAATAGGCATGTCACTTACTATAGTGGACCCCCTTTGTTAGCATACCCGTTTACAGAGCCTCGGCTTAGTATAAACACTGGATTTTTTTGTTTCAGCTCACACACAGTACACACAGGCAGTGGATCCTGAGGAAAGATTCACTGATTTTGACAGGAAGTGGTTTTGACAACAAGCATTCTCTAGAATCACTGACTCCACCTTTTAAAGAATATTATGTTAAAAGGCGTAGCTGTCCGTTGACATATTCTACGGAAGAAAATCTTGCTGTAAACTACAGAAGAAAGCCCACCACCGTCTATGTGTCACCCATTTCTGTTAGTACTAATATGTTTTTCTCTTTCTCTGGCTCCACTGGTTTAAACTTGCCCTTCTTTTCTACTCTTTCCCATCTCCCTGTTGTAAAAATGCTCATTCATGCTCTTCTCTGTGTTTCCTCCACCCTCCCTACCTTCAGTTCCTGGCCCAGCTGAAGCTGATGGACTACAGTCTGCTGGTGGGGATCCACGACGTGGAGCGGGCCGAGCAGGAGGACGTGGAGAGCGAGGACAACGAGGCGGACGAGGAGGGAGAGAGCGACGGGGCGATTGGAACGCCCCCCGACAGCCCTAGCAACACCCTGGACAGCAGCAAGGCTATGTCGCCCGGAGAGTTTGATCCCACCATTGACGTGTACGCCATCAAATGCAAAGACAGTAAGTATTCCTGTGTGTGTGTGTGTTTATTTTCAGATGGGGTAGGACCAGAAAAGTTTTCAACTTCTTCATACCCCTTTTGAACGTGTACTATATTATTTGATTTATTAATTTGTTGCATACATGTTATTAACAATGCTGGTTGTTTTTTTGTTATTGTGTATTAATTTTAATTTGTGTAGGGAAAAAAAATAATACAGTACTGAGGGCTCCCCCTGCTGGGTAGTTTACATTGTAGAGCTGCTACTCTCAGAAATATTTTGATGGTATTATTTTCCAAAACTAAATTTTCCTTTCATGATATAGTGCAAATATGTAGATTCTCATTCAAGCTGCGTTTGTTTTATACACCAGGTGCTCCCAGGAAGGAGGTTTACTTCATGGCTGTCATAGACATTCTGCAGCATTACGATGCCAAGAAGAAGGCTGCCCATGCCGCCAAGACTGTCAAACATGGGGTATGTAACTCCACTAACCCAAACCCTTTTAAACAAGCTTTTGATAAGTATAATATTGACTAATATGTCCCTCTACAGGCTGGAGCAGAGATCTCCACAGTGAACCCAGAGCAGTACTCCAAGAGGTTTTACGATTTCATCACCACTATCCTGTCATAGCCTCCAGGAGTGACCTGGGGGAGGGGGCACAGAGGCATGTGGGAAAGGGGAGGGGCAAGTGGGGAGAAGGGGAAGAGCAGTGACGGAGAGAGAGAAAAAAAACATCGAGAGGCTGAATTAATAAGGTGCTGTGATGGCTTTGTATTACTCTCCCTCATTCATTCTCCCCGTATCTCCCTGTTTGTTTCTCTCGCTCTCTTTCAGTGGGGGTGCCACGCTCTGCAGCTAAAAAAAACTCACCATTCGTTTACATTTAACCTCTCCTGTGTTCATGTGTTATTTTGGATGTTGAAAGCAAGTGTTTAAGTCATTAAGTTTTTTTTATATAAATAATTTGTTTTGTCTGTATGGTTATTAATGTGAGAATAGGGCATCTTTTTTTTTTTTTTTTTTTTTTGCTTTTAATACAACATCCAGCACCCTGCATTGTTTGTATCCGTGTTTCCGTCGTGATGTTTAGGGGGAGCTAGAGGAGGGTGTGATGCGTGAAGCAGAGGTCCGATTATGGCACAAAAAATGCAGGTCCCTCTTGCAAAAAGAGAAGGCTTAAATAACGAGGAAGTTCGTGTTGAGCTTCCCCTAATGCAATTGCTTCATTTCAGGAAGTAGGAACTAGGAAGCAGTCTTCCAATAGGCTAACAGCCAGACCCATACCCAAATGCTTATACATGTACTCAGCCAAACCAATCTTCCCATTTGGGTTTCTCCTCCACCAGTCACCCTTTTAGACGCCTCCCCTTCCCCTCTCGCTCCTTCTGTTTATGGTAATGATTTGTGATACTGGGTTATCCTCTTGCCACACACTCAAACAAACACTTATCAGCAGCACGGATGATAATGAGTTCAAATGTTGCAGTAAATTATAACGCTTGTTGTCCAGCACTAGCTGTGACTCAGTGGTTGTCAGTGCTTTGTCCCTTCTGGCTTTGTTGTATTGCACAGCAGTGATTTAAGGGAAAGATATGTACCTTAATACAAAAAGAGAAGGGAATTGGAGCATACAGTGTGATTTGACTTGACTCTGAACGTTGGGCATTTTAACGTATAGGCCTGGTTTCTCTTCCTGTGGCAGGGAATGACCCGGACGCTCATGTGTGGCTGTAGTGAGTAAGAGTCAGTTATATCTTTCGTTAAAGGGTGTCACATTTAAAAAAAAAAAAAAACATCAACAGCCCTTTACTTATCTATTGCCATCAGCACCTTATGAGTAAAATCAAATATGTTGCACTTTTATTTGTTATTAGAGGTTAGGAGCTCCTCATGTTCTGTTACGCGCGCTGCAACAACGAGGGAAAAAAAGGAACTCTGCTTTCGTACAAATGGAATCTTTTCGAGGCCTGAACTCAAATCCTGTCTCTTCCGCCGTTTTTTCTCACTACGGGTACTTCTTACTGTAGGGATTGGTTGGGAGGAATTTACTGCAATATTATTGGATGAGATCTGTTTACAGGGCTTTTGTAAACGTAACCTCTCCGGTCCTTTTTTAGCAGTAGTCTGTGGTGGTGGTGGGTTTTGGGACCAGGCCACAGTGTGACTTTGTTTGTGCGTTCAGGGAAGTTTACCTCCGGCATCGTACCAGCACACACCCAATGATGGCAAACGATGTGTGTGTGCATGTGTGTGTGTGTGTGTCAGTGTTCAAAAAGTTGTAAAAAAGGGAGGGAAAAGAAAGGGTGAGGAGGGCTGTTGGGAAGAGTGGCTGCAGATGGAAAGACGTTGTGTTGTCAAGTCGTTAATACCAACAGCATGGTTCTCTTCTCTAACCTCATCTGTGAGTCATTGTTTGTGTTCTTATTGTTAACGTATGTTTTTTTTTTTTTTAAATAGGTGGTTAATCTGTGTTTGAATTTGGCAGGTTTAATGAATTGATGTGGTAATGATGTTTCTGTTTTGAGGTCTTTTTGTATATTTTGCACAGGAGGAAAGGAACCAAATGTTACGAATACGATCCCAATTAGTTGACACGGTCTTAACAAGGGAAATGCAATATACTCGTATGTAAGTGAGAAAAGTTGTTGTGCTGCGTGTGACGTTGTGTATCACTTCTGGATAACCAACTAAAACAAGTAAAGTCGTCCTCCTTGACTATTCTTACCCATGCAAAAAGCTTCCATCATCGATATGTTTCTTTTGATATCATAGATTATATTCACATTTATATTTTTACATTGGATTTTAGTCATGAAATATAGTTGTATTTAAAAAGAAAAGTGAGCCACCCTTAGGAATGAATGATGGTGCAGTGGTAAATGAAGAATGATACTGCTTGAATTTATACAATGCTAACTATAGATGTACTTAAAAAAAATTTAAAAAGTAATTAAAAAAAATGCATGTCACAGGACTAAGTTTCCTTTTCCCTCTCTAGTCTGTGTTGTTGGCTGTTTATGTCCCCACACACGTAATCCCGATGTGTGAGCTGTTCGGCGTTAAAAAATAATCCCTACCATGCTTTAATAACTGTTTTCATTGTATACACTGTGCAAAATGTGTGCCTTTATATACTCCAAAATTATTTAATTTTATATTTTGTATTCTTTTTTTAAAAACAAAAGGTAAAAGGTTATTTTAATAATAGGGTGTTTACTTTGACATGCATTATTTCACACTTTATTTTCAAGCCCCTCCCATAGTTCAACAAAACCAACCGTTCTTATGATTGTGTTTTAACCGAGAAAAAAAAGGGAATATCTGTCTTAAAATTTTAAATATGGTGGATCCGTTTTTGCTTCAGTAAAGTCAAATCCATCATTCTTCTGTAAAGAACGTGTGTGTGTGTGCGTGCGTGCGTGTGTGTGTGTGTGTGTGTGACGTGATAGTGTTTTGACGTATTTGTCCTCTCTAAACTGACTGCTTCCCCCAGCCTCAGGAGTCTGTTATCCTACTCGTCACGTTTACCTTACTAAGCACAGATGCAGTCACATTTCAGGAATGTGATTTTCTTTGTCCAATGTTCAACTTCCACCCACCCTTTGATGTACGACTATGTGTTTCTGCAACAGGTGAAAATGTTCTCTTGCTTCCTTAACCGCCATCGTTATGTTTGTGTAACCGTAATCTCCTCCGTGTTATCAAGTTTATCAGCTGATAGTTATTCCTGAGTCAGTGGCTAGTTGATATTTGTGTGTTCTTTCGCTATTAAATGGCTGTTCTGTTTCTATTGTCACGTAGCTCATACTTGTACATAGGTTGTGATGTAAACAAAACAGGAAACACAGTCATCTTGTAGTCTGCTTTCGCTCTGGAGGCCCTGGAGGCTCCCCCTGTATTCAAACATAAGCAAGTAGAATACAGAGCAGTGCATGCTGGGAGAGTGAGTTTTCTCTTGGAAATATTAACTCTGGGTCTCATGCGAGAAAAAGGCGTTGCTGATGCCAGTAGACTTTTTAACAAATGAAAGACAATAATAACACACGCGCCCTGCTGCTGTACCTTTAAAAACAAGCAATCTTGCTTTTTGTGACTCATGAATGAGCTCCTTCACTCATTCACCCCACCCACCGGTCAACCTTCTGCAGCCGGTGACTTGCCAAAAGCATCTTTCAGCAGTCAGAACTACCCCACATGAGCTTGAAGAACATTGTGTATTGTGTAATGTGTTTGTTTGAACTAAATTTATTTTCTTTTATTTCTTTTTTTCTTTTTGTTAATATAGTATATATATATGAATATATGTGTATTGGGAGAACGCTGATGTGTGAACAATGTCTAAAGCTCTGGGAAACAGCCCTGTGTTCATGTGGTTTATCAAGTGTTAAAGGAAAATCTGAGTACAAATGCAAATGACTGTATAGGTCAGGCCCAGATCTGCTGAGTTGGAAACATTTCCTTTGGGAAAAAAAATGTAAATTTGAATTCAAGTAATTAAATCATTTGAATTTACATACAGCGGTCGGGGCAACACACACCAGACCAGGAAACACCCCCTCTTGCAATTGAGCGTTGGTCTCACAACAGTCAGAGTACTTTTAAGAGACTTAAGCATTTCTGTCTGTGTGTGTGTGTGGTTGTGTGTGGTTGTGTGTGGTTGTGTGTGTGTGTGTGTGTGTGTGTGTGGTTGTGTGGTTGTGTGTGTGTGTGTGTTGTCTGACATTGGTTGGTGAGAGTTCCCTTTCAGTGGCAGAGAGGCCAAAATGTTGATGTATGTTTATTGTTCTTCACATTTTAATGATGACTATGATGATGATAATAATAATAATAATACACTCCATTCCATAAGCGTTCACTCAAACCAATTAAAGCACTTGTTCTGCTTAACTTAAAGTCCTCATCTGATGTTTTGTCTTTGTCAACAATTGCATGTTGTTTTAAAAAAAAATGTACTCAGATGCTCATAGGCTATTTAAAATAACGTGACACATTAACATTCTTGTTAGTGCTGCCAAGGTGGAGAGGAAAAAGATATTGCTATGACGCTTATAATCAGTTAAAGAAAAATGTGCTTTGAAGGGTTAAGTTACCCCCCCCCCCCCTCCCCCCTTAGTGTAACTATGTTTTGTTTTTGTTTTTCAATTTTGATAAGAAATCTAGAAGCATTGTTGGACCCGTTTGTTCTGTTTTTTTTGTTTTTTACCTCGTGTGTCACTCTCATCCCTAATCAAATAATCTCCCGTTGCCTCTGATTTAATCGAATACATTTCCACCAACGTTCGATGTCATTGTGGAAAAATAAATGCACAACAAAAGATTAAGATGAACAATATCGAAAAAATTAAATGAGTTTAGAAGAAAAAACTTTCTTCAACTTATATTATTTGTATATTTAATATTTGTTTGTTTGTTGGATCGTAATGATAAACCAAAAATAAATTAAAACTGCAGCAGTTGCAGAGTCGCGCTTTGAAAACGCACATACACATGTTGAAATATAAACCTAGTTCCTGGACGGATATAAAATCGTTCCACATATCATATTTAGCTGTTAAATGTTCTAAAATAAATCAATAAAAAAATCCTATTTGCGCTCATTACATCCTAGGGTATAGCCTATTTTAGAATGTAGAAGTGAACCGTGAAATGCTGTTAAAAAAAACACACAACTCATAAAATATTAAGGACGTATTTTTTTGTGGAAAAACTAAATGTCTCTCCGTTCTGCGTTTCTGTTTCTGCAGAGGCTTAGCACCAAAAGATATATCCCTCCTTTACACAACATATCAAATGTCACACAAAAAAACAGGCACTGACACCAGAGTAGATGGAAAAGCGATTAGATTTTTCACCCAGCATGTGTATGATATTATTCTAGTTTTCTTTGCTGTTCTTCTTTTCTTATAAAGATCAAAAACGTTTTATCGCAGCCGTGTGAGCAGAAGGCATGCTGCAATGCTTTCATCGTTTTTTTAAATTACTCATTCCAAAAAATTCTATTTTGCTTAAAAACTACACAAGCCTATTTTTTTTTCTTCTAAAAAACCCTCAGGCTTGTACATTTACATCGATGTTTTTTTTTGGTCCTTAACCTGTTATGCTCTAAACGTTTATCTAAATGATCCACATAAAGCATCCGTGAACGCACCATCACACTCTAAAGAGTCACGTTCGCATTATATATTTTTATATAGGCCTAACTACAAGCCTGTGTAATAAATGCTATTATTTCTTAATTTTATTTCACACTCTTCCAACACAGTAGGCTATAGGGGAATCTCCAGAGGTCCACAAAAGGGCAGTCTGTTTTGCTATATGCTGGTCCACTTGTTAAAGGCTCTTATAGCCTACAGAGAAAGGAAAAATGCCAAAATCGGGTTGTGATCCTGTTTTCGGTTTGTTTATAGGCTATGTTAAATATGCTATGTAGCGCACTCATTTTATTATAAGGTAGAATAATAATGTGATAGACTTATATGATATTCTGGCTATTTACTAGGCTAATGTTGAATAGTGGGAGAGGAAATGAAAGCCCAGTCCAAGTCACCAGAAATAAAACATTTACATCGCAGACCTGAATCCTAGCCGTATGGATTTAAGAATCGGATTTTTAAAGTGAGAGGGGTGGGGGTAGCCTGTGGGGGTGGGTGGCAGCTGCAGCCATGTTCAGATCTCCACTGCGCTGAGAGGCGGAGGCTCATTTGCAACGTCAGTACAATGTGGAGAACAAGCAGAGACAACCCAGCAGACGATAAACAAAGAGCGGCTCGCCATGTGCGCTGCAGCTGCTACACACATACACACAAGTGCGCGCGCACAGCTGAACCGCAGTGTGGATTGACGGCCGCCAGGGGGCAGCCTGATCCTTGCAACCACAGCCGAGACGGAGGAACAGCTCTGAACCTGACCTTTTCACCTTTCTGCAGTGGACATTGGAAGAAAGTTTCCATGGAATGATACACTGGTTGTGACTGATATCAAGAACACATGCTGTCATATACTGTCTGTATCAATTTAAGGCAAGACACTGCAGGCGAACAGCTTAAACATTTTAACTTATAAATATCCTCATGAAACTTTTCCACTTCTACTTTATTTAAAACTTTTCACAATTTTTTCAGAGATCTTTCAATAAAAAAGCAAAATTAGCAATATCGTTCTATTATGGGTAGATTTGGATCTCTTTCAAAACCAAAATTGTAGACTTTGAATAAATCCAGAGCTTAAATCTTTATTTAATTTTTACAACATATTAGTCCAACGTTTTTACAGAACAGAGATTTTGGATACAGCCTTTTTTCATTTTATTAATAAAAAAAAAATACTATGTGCAAGTCTTAAAAATTTATTTTTCAGGATATTTTTAAGAAAAAAAAAAGTATCATAAATCAGACAATTAACTACATCTGAACAAATCCTTCAAAATAGTGCTAAGAATGATAATAGAAAGTTTAGTTGATGTAATGCTTTAGATAAGGATTGTAAAAAAAACGACTCTTGAGATCATGGCTGTTAAAGATGTTTGTACGGGAGAAATATACACAAACGGACAAAGTAGAAAAATAAACACAGCAAAATAGTCAGAAATCTCTAAATTGACCAGTGTTTGAAAAAACAATGTGTTTGCCTTCCGTATCTTGGTAAAAAAAAATCTAACTTGGTGGAAAACTGCTTTCTGATTAAAGAGCTTTATTTTTTATAAAGGCACGGTACATTATAATGTTAAAGTTTAACAGGATGTGCAGGGTCAATGGACATCAAGCCGGCTGGTACTTTTCTAGCCGCTCCAGCAAAACCTCTGAGTAGCCGGGGGAGTAGTACCTGAAACAACACACACACACACACAGGAAATACTTTATACATATTGTGTTTTATACTCAAGGCTATTTAGAATAATTGTATTGCGTTTTGTAACTCCTACTCAACATTAATAAATATTATGGTCTGATTGTTTCAGGGCAAAAAAAAACATTTTGTGGGTTGAAAACATTTCTCTGAAATTGTCTTTGTCTTTATGATGGATAGATACTTTATTGATCTCACAGGAAATTCTGAAATCCAGTAGCAGCAAATATACATGTTAACAAAAGCAAGCACACAACCCCTTCCCTCCCCCGCCCCCACCCACACACAGAAACACACACTCCCGCCGTGCAAAACGTGTAATAAAAACTAAGCGTTGTAGAGAAACACACCTGACTATCTCTTCAGGGAAGCAGCTGTTGATGGCGTTGATGTGCTCCTGCAGTAGGGAGCCGGGCTCAGCCTCTATCTCCTGCACCTTCTTCAGCCCTCCACTGGTCACAAACAGGCGGCGAGCTTTACTGTCATTGGGCAGCACCTGGGACAGAGGAAGGGAACACAGAGGGTGTGTGAGAGACCCATCAAAAAACATCAACTTTACATTTTTAAAAGGCAGATTTCAGGTTGAGGTGGTGGTACACACACCTTGCTGAACTGGCACACCACGTGTTTGAGGATGTTGATGGGAACGTCGTAGAGGAGGGGCTCCAGACCTGGCAGGTAGGTACACTTCTGCAGGATGCTCTTCAGAGCCTTCTTGCTCTGAAAAGAACAATAGGAATAAAATATACTGCATACACCATCATAACACCTATTCCCCTGTCTCTAAGCTTTTTACTCTGTGATCTTTACCTTGACCTTCGGCCACAAAATCTCTCCATGTATGGCTTTTTTTTAAATATTTTCCACTTTGTGTTTGCCGAGAATTAACCAAATGCTAATTTCCATTACAATTTAATTGTGCCTCATAAACTGATATAATTTGACCAAGCCAATATAGAATTTGAATTTTTCAAACTTTAATATTAGCCAAAAATAAAGAGTAGAAATCCCAAATCTTTTTTTTTTGAGAATTAAAAACAGGGGCAAACAGTTTGACTTTGATTTCAGTTGTAAAACAAATTGCTTATTGTCTCATTACACTCTCAGTGAAAACCTTTTTTTTTTTTTTAAAACCGTTCTCTTAAACCAGGGGTGTCCAAACTTTTTTCACTGAGGGCAACATACAGAAAAATCTACGAAGCGCCGGGCCACTTTGCAAAAATAACACATTTATCAGGACATGTAGCTGCTCTGATGTTTAGTTTCATAGTGTCTTCGTAAATTGTAAGCCTTCTTCACGGCAACACTTTCCTTGCACAGACACATTTCCCCTCTTGTTTATATGCCAATGATACACCCAGTGTTTTCTGCCTTTGCGTCCAATGTCCAGCAGGGTGAAAATAGTATCCAGCCGAGGTCCCGACCCTCCTAGGGGGGTCTGGGGGCATGCCTCCCCCCCCCGGAGATTTTTAAAAGTTTTTAAAGTGAAATGCATGAATCTGGTGCACTTTGAGGGGAAATTATGAGGCTAAATCTGAAGAATTTTGTTTGAAAAAAAAATGGAGACACTGTGTCAGATGAATTAGAAGCTATTGGAGAAGGACACATAGATTTTCCATAATAATATTAATTTAAAATAAAATATTATGCAGGGTCCTCTGGGATGGGCTTGTTGCTCTTTTTCTATTATGGGACATATTTCTCTGTAATATAATGAGTGCATTTAACTTATTTAAAAATTAAAAGCGCCATATTACATTATATTTTTAAAATGTGCCACGGGCCAATCAATCAGTGTTTGACACCCCTGCACTAGTGGGTTAACTAAGAAATGCAAAAAATTTTTTTTTTTTTTTTTTTCAAAGGGCCATATTACATTATATTTTTAAAATCGGCCGCGGGCCAATAAAAAGCGGGCCCGTAGTTTGGACACCCCTGTCTTAAACATAGATGTTATTTTCTTTTTATTTTGCTCCTATTTTTAATCCTGTTTTACTTTTATTTTTTACTCTGTAGCACTTTGGGATTTTTTTTAACTAAGAAAAGTGCTTAACAAATAAAAGTATTATTTTTATAATTATTATAAATATAATATAATATATAATAAGCTGTTCATCTCTTACTTTGACCTGCAGGTCCTCTGAGCTGCTTGCGTCCATGTAAAGCTCCAGTAGTTTGGGCAGCAGGTTAGCGGTGGCCACTGCCTTGGCGTGCTCTGGGGTGTGGTGGCCTATCTGCCCGATGGACCAGACTGCAGCCGCTTTAATGTGATTCTCAGACTCCTCAGACAGACACAGGGCCAGCTGGGGCACCCCCTGCAGGACAGGAGGACACACAGCAACGGCACAGGACCGGTTCACTTAATCTGACCTACATACTGGACCTGAAGGAATGCCTCTGCTTTTTAGTGGTGGGTTTATCCTTCATGTGGCTCATTGAGGGGGAATCGAAAGAGAGATTAATAAACCACACACACACAATCACACACACACATGTTTGTACAGCTATTCTCGTGAGGAGGTCCCTTACACCAACCCTTACCTAAACCCAATTCTAACCTGAACTTTTAAACCTAGTCTGAACCCTCAAACAGCCCCTTTGAAGGTCTGTCCCAAAGTGAGAACCGGACAAAATATTCTCTCTTTCCAGAAACTTCTTTAAGGTCTAAAACTCAAATTGGTTCTCACAAAAATAGCTGTACAAGTACATGTAGTGTTCTCCAACATTTATGTTATATTAAAATAGGTTAGTAAGGTTTGAGTTAATACAGAAAAGCAATAACTGCACCACAACACACACAGGTCACACAGTGACCTTACAGACTGCAACAACAACTGTTGCAGACACAGCAGAATATAGGAACACGATTGCAAGACCTGGCTTCTATTAAAAGCACACTATTGCTAATAAGGCTTGATATAAGATCTGTCACACACACACACACCCCCACCCCACACACACACACACTCACACAGTCACCCACAGACACACATACACACACACTCTCACTCACACACATGCACACACAGACACACACACACACACTTGCACACACACACACATTCACACAGACACACACACACATGCACACGTACACAGACACACACACACACACAGACAGATAGTGTATTTAACCAACCGCCTTCACTAGATCGTGGCCTTGGCCTTTGCCTTTGCGCCCGGGGGCGGCTTCTATGCCCGAGGAATAAGGACTGCTGAGGGGTACTCCTTACCCCCAAAGTTGAGGCTAGAGAACCAGGATAGGGTGAGATAAGATCTGAACTATTGTAATGAATAAGTACCTTTGTGTTTATAGTAGAAGTTGTCTACTAAGCTGATATCCTGTTATGTCAACCTTTGAATAAAGTACCTGTTAGACCGATCTCCTTCTCCTCCGTGTCTATCTCGAAGCCTGTGAGATGTCTCCTTCTCTCTCAAGTAATATCAAATGTAGTGGAAAAATTGGCCCACTCGGCCACGATGACAACACATGTAGTCCACTACATACACAAACACACACACACATGCACACACGAACCTTGGAGAGAATGACAGCCATGGCAAGGTTCTCAGTGTGAGCTGCCACGTATCCTAGCATCATGATCCCCGGCAGACGCAGGTTTCCACTGCAGTCGCCCAGATAGTCGATCACTGCTGCCATGCCACCACAATTCACAATCACCTGGGAAAGCTGGACACACACACACACACACACACACACACATCGACACATATCATGCTTTGTCTGTGCAACCAATGTATACAGTATATATGCGAATGTACGTGTGTGTGTGTGTATGTGTGCGCAGTACCTCCGGTGTGTGTTTGACCACCTCCCTCATCAGCGTGGTGACATTCTTCCTGACATACTCATCTGGGTCCCTGAGGCAGGCCACTGCAGCAGGGAAGATCTCCGCCTCGATCACCATCTCTGCCAGGCTCACCGAGTGCTTACTGATCTGACTGAGGGCTGAGAACACCTGCCTCTAGATGGAGACAAAAACACCAGTTAAAAAAAACTCATATCTTTTTTTTTTACATTTTTGTTTAAACACAAGCTTCATGTTGTACATTTTACAAAGCCAGTATCTATGTATGTTCCAGTGTTATTGTTCATTATTAAATAGCTGGATATTTAGTTATAGAAACACGCAAAATAATTTTTTACAGTGTTTTTGTTTCCACAGTTGAAAAAAAAACACCTGCAGCCAATTACACATTTTCGACTGGTGGTCAAAAATATATTCTTTCAATCTCAAAGATTTATTTACAAGTATAGGTGCCACTTTATCCTGGGTTTGATAGAAACCAGATTTTTGTATAAATCTGTGGCTTGCAGGGTCTGTAAATGTTACTCATAGCACTGATAATCTGTAATGTACTGTCATTTTTGCTGATATTTATGTTTTAACCCCAAACACAAAAGAAAATGATTTATTATTGTTGAAAAATGTATCTTATTTGGTAAAAAAAAAAAATATTCTCAATTGTGTAATTTAATTATTTTGGATCTTTTCTAAATCACTAAAATGCATTTACAATTGAATTCACAATGCATCATATGGAATTCAGAGAGGGCAAAAGGACCATTATATTATAGTATTCAGACAGTTTGTCGTTTGAGTAAATCTTTTCACATTTTCACAAATCTGCTCTGAATTGTCCTGTTATAATCATTTAGTGCTATTAAGTAATGTCATGTCAGTAGTTTAATTTGACTGAAAATGACATGCCAAGTACAAGCATTTCTGTTATTATTAAAACCATCAAAACAATCGAGGGCATTTCGGTTACACGTACATTTAGCATGCATGTCTCCCTCAAGCAGTGCTTTGTATCTGCCTTGTTGCTATAAGGCTTGTCAGGCTTGATTTTATACATAAAAAAAAATCAAAATGAAAAACAGTGATATTTTGCTCTAATTTCATAAATGCTTCTTTCGTTCCCAGTCAGCTGTTAAAGTGAGCGCCCCGCTACCTTGAGTTTGGAGTCTGGGTTGAGGATCATCTGTGCCAGGTGTGCTATGGCTCCATTGTCCACTACAGTCTGGGCCAGCTCTGGTGTGTGTTTGGAGATGTCGCTGAGGGTGGAAGCTGCGATGCGTTTGATGGCTATCTCAGGCTCCAGGAGACACAGCACCAGCAGGGGCACGGCACCCGCATCCACCACCGACTGGGACAACGCTACAGGCAAAACGATGTGTGCAAATCAGACAAAATGTGCTGTATTCCCAAGGTGAGGAAAGAAAGTGTGAGAGATGCAGAATATCAGGGTACCCGAGGGGTCTTAAAAGCATTTTAAAAAGACATTACATTTAATATCCTCAAAATAAGGCCTTAAAAGCATTGAATTTCGCTGTAAAGATTTTTCTGATTGTCCTTTTAAATACTTGGAGGGGTCGGTAGGTAGCCTATATGACAAATAACAATAACTTTTTTATTTTTTTATTAAGAGTACACATACAGCTATTGTTACAGCTATTGTTCACTTTCATTTTAAGTGGCATTAAAAAGGTATCGCAAAGTCTTATATTTAACTTTCCACCCCCCCCCCCCCCAAGGAATCTTGGAGGGGGGGGGGGGGGGGAGTGTGTGTGTCTCTCTTACATGCGTTGTGTCGTGCGATGTAGCCCAGAGCCCATGCGCCGGCCTCCTTCACCCCGGGGTCAAACTCCTCCAGGCAGAGCACCAGGGCGTCCACCCCCCCACAGGACACCACGGCCTGGGACAGCTCCGGAGAGTGTTTGGCCACCGCACGCAACACAAACGCTGCGGCCTTCTTGTAAAACCTCTGCAAATAAAACACACACAACACTGTCAGGGCCCAGACTGAAGATTAAAAGGTGGACTCTGGAGAATGCTTGTTGTCAAAGTCACTTTTTGTCAAAATCAGCGGTCACGATCCGCTACCTGTCTGTACTGTGTGTGTTTGTGTGTAAACGAGCATGTTGCTAGTTAAGTGGGCGCCCTTTGCTTACGTACACTTTGTTTACATGCCTGTTTACAGAGCCTATAGTGTTTTAATACCAGATTTATTTTCAGCACACACACACACAGTATGGACGGGTGTCATTTAACAGCTCATCCTTATACCATTCCAAGCATTATGTTGGCTTTCATTCCTCATTGTTTTGGGTCCCACAGTACCTAATGTTGAATGTGTAACTAACTTGATAGTCTTAACACTGGGTACAGTACATGACCATGAAGTATTGTTATTTAACAGGACATATATTTGATTGGTTTTACAGACTAAATTGGTTTGTTGTCTTTCCTAGAAACCGTGCAGAAAAATATTAATCATTCTGAGGAAGATGTAATTCACTGACAGAGAAATATATGTTTCTCTGTCTCTTACTTGTGTCAGCATTATAAAAAAATATATTTTTACATTAAACAGTACCAAGTGTCTCTTTGACAAAAGCTGCACAACCCTTTCCTTGTACGCTAAAAATTAGTTTTTAAGTTTGTTATATGAGACTGCGGTGCACAAGTAGAACTTGCTGTCTCCACCCATTCTGAACCCTTTGAGTGGGCTGAGAAGGAGAGAGAGACAGACGACGAGAGAGAGAGAAAACACAAAGGCCTGGTTGCTCTCATGGTGAAGGGCTCTTAAGTTTTTGAAGTAGCCCCCAGGCGAACTGCCAAGTTAGCCCAAAACACACTCTCACATTCAGTGGGGCTAACCCTGAGGAGGTCCAGCAGGGACAGCCTCTGTATCTCTGTCTCTTTCTCCTGACACACATACACACCAAAGGGTGGAGGCTGAACACTGCTTCGGTACGACCTCTTTTATATACAGTATATGGGTAGGACCTATCTAAGGTTAACTAGAGCCACTTCTATGGGACTATATACTGACATTCTGTGAGGCCAGAGAGTGAACCAGTTGGGGCAGGATGTCTTCCTTCACCACAGCCTCAGCCAGCTCATCACTCTGGTCTGCCAGGCGACCCAGGGCCAGGGCTGCTGTCTGCTGGATGCTGGGGACCATGTCCAGCATCAGGGGACGCAGCATGGGCATGACACCTGCAAGAGAGAGCAGAGGAGTGGAGAAAAAAAACCCTTTCAAAAGCTTTTAGAAAAATGTAGGGTCCCCTTATTTACATTCTTTAGATTTAACTGAGCACAGAGATGCGACTATTTAATGAAGTCCATGTATGTGCGCAGATGTGCATGTAACTAAGTAAAGGAAAATGAGAACCAAACAGGGTGAGTGGGGGATTGGATGGGTGGTACAATGCTGTACAATTTCCTGTTTTTTATTGCGATAATTTCTGATCCATTTGTGAATTTGTACACAAATGTGTACATCCAAATATTCATTTGGTTAAGTATTAACCTGTTTTTCCTTGTCTGATATTGGGATATAGTTTATTTCTGATATGTAGGCTAACCTATTTTTGTACTTTTACCTTTGTAAATAATATTTTCAGATGCATGAATGGAACATGACACATTGTTTGGACTACAATTGTGCTGACATTTAAGCTTGTGTTAATAAAAACAAAGCTTTGCAACAACAAAAGAGAGGCGAGGAGAGAAATAAACATTGGAAATAAAACTAGCCTTCTTATCTCGTTTCTTACCAGCATTCTGAAGGATCTCTATGTTTTGTGGTCTGGCTGCAAGGTCAGCAACAGTTTGCACAAATTGCATCCTTGCTCTCTGGTACTGCTCGAAAGCTGCAGGTCAAAAGAATAAAAAAATATTTAAAAAACAGGCAGAAGGGTAGTTCTTCTTCAAACTCAATCTTGGATTTCGTGAATTAAAGCAGCCCAATAATCTCACCTTGAACGATCTGTCGTTGACTCATTGTGACCCTGGTGTAAAATGCCTCCTCTTAAAGATGTATTTTCACGCTTTTAATGCTGTTTATGTGCACAGAAAACACATTGAAAGCACCAGTGTTGTGTTTCTCCTGGCCGTATCCAGGTTCGGGCAGGGTAGTGTTGTTATTAGGCGTTGCCGTGGCAACCGACCGGAAGCAGAATGTGCTATTGCTTCTGCCGAAGATCCTCTGCTGTAAAGATGAGTCACTCCGATTTCAGTGAAATGTGTTCAGTGTGAGAGCTCTGTGTCGCTCCCCCATCTCTGCTCACGCCGTTCTTTACTTCCCGCTAAAAAGAGATCCGCGGATATGTCGGACACTTTGTTTCGAAACCTTGTTATTCAGTTCAAAGGAAATATGCCGCTGAATCGAAACGAACATTAGCCTAGTCCATGAATTAGGCTTAGTAGGCTAGCCTACAGTTGAAGGCCATTCCACCAAATGGGTGACTGTGCATGTTGCAACTCTTCCAAATTAAACTTCAGATTATTTTTTTTCAAAGCTGAATCTCACAACACATATTTAACCATTCAAAACATAGGCCTACTGGTCAATCTCAGGAAATTGTATTGAATTTTCAACTATAGCATACTAGGTTTAGGCCTATATAAATGTATTAAAGTATAGGACTGAGTTTTTTAACATAGCCTATAATTGGCATAAACATGCAAATATAGATAGGCTACATCGGGTCCATAGTAGCATGAGTAGCCTACACTCAGCACATTCTGGTGATTTATTAAAAAGTATTATTTAAAAAATAAACAAATTAAATAAATAATTTAGGTAACAGAACGTTAAGATGTCCCCCGTCAACTATTGTTACAATATCATCCAATATACTGAAAATAAAAGGGGGGAACCTACTTTTGGTCTTCTCATGACCTATCAGAAGAGCTACAGTGCTCATATTCCAGTTTAGCAAGGGCTTTTTGTAATGTTGCAAGGATTTTAAAGCGTTAAATGTGTTAGGGTAACAGGACTGAGTGTAAACCTGGGGACACGACTAAAATGTGTATTTTAACTCAAATATTATGGATTTCTGATGATAACATTTGCAATGAAGCATACAGTATATTGAACATAGAATCACACAGCCGTGCAAAAATATTAAGATTTCTGAAGGATTGTTTTCATTATATTTCATACTAAAGTGTTGTGTTAGAGAGTGGGGACAGGTTAAAAATGCTATTTTTCAGTGTAAACTGTAGTTTTTATCAGTGTTGTAAAATACTTATTTTAAATTCACAATCAGGTCAATGTGAGCACCATATCCAAAACCCGGTCCATCAGCACTGGCATGCATGCCACAAGGGTGTGTCCTCTCCCCGCTGCTCTTCTCCCTCTACACCAATGACTGCACCTCAAAGAACCCGTCCGTAAAACTCATCAAGTTTGCAGATGACACCACCGTCATTGGTTTGATCCTGGATGGTGATGAGTCTGCTTACAGACAGGAGGTGGACCAGCTGGTCAAGTGGTGCAGTCAGAACCACCTGGAGTTAAACAACAAGAAGACTCTAGAGATGTCAGTGGATTTTAGGAGAAACCCCAGGGCCAGACTGCAACCGACAATAAGGACTGCAGAGAGGATCATTGGAGCTGACCTCCCCTCCATCCAGGACCTGTACCAGTACAGGGTCAGGAAAAGGGCCGTAAAAATCTCAGCAGACCCCTCACATCCTGGTCATACTTTATTCAACCTCCTTCCCTCTGGTAGGCGATTGCTTGCCAAAACCAGCCGACACAAATACAGCTTCTTTCCCCAAGCAGTCACTCTGTTGAGCTCTCAGAAATAACCCACATCCTGTCTCTGAATAAGGTCCATTAACAGTTGTTGATGTACCTCATGTATATTTCTCAAACTTACTTACAATTCAAATATTGTTAACATTGCCTCTGCACTGATCTGCACTGATCTGCCTTGCACTATATTTATATTCATATTGTAATCTTAAATCTCTGACCATATATATTTTTATTTTTATTTAAATTTTAATCACTAACTGACTGATAAGCACCATTTCTACCCTCTCTTGAATTGTTGTTGTGTATTTGTTTTGTAAATTTGTAATACTGTTTACTTAACAGTATTTTTAATATTTTTAGTGAATGTTGTACTTGGGCAGCAAATGGTTACCGAAGTCAAATTCCTTGTTTGTTTACGCAAACCTGGCCAATAAAGCTGATTCTGATTCTGATTTTGATGTGGAAGAGACATTGCTTAATACATTAATGTATGTTATAATTAATTTTCATGCTAATGTATACCTTTGAATGCTTTGGGACAGAAATGTCACCCATTTGGCGGAGTGGCCCTTGAGATGATTGTAGCCTGCGCTGCACACTGCATCTATGCAATATAGGAAAATGTAAAGTCAAAAAATAAAAAGTAAATAAGGTGTCATAAAGGTCACATCAGCACTGTTTTATAGTCAAGGAAAGGCTGCCATATATGTTTAGATTTTTCTGCTTTCCCTGAAATCTCATTTCGAATTTTTCTCCATGTATAGAGTATTAGAGAACTCCATGAGCCACATATCAAAGCAAGGGGATATCTCCTTATTCCAAACCTTAAGAATCTTTTTTTTTTGTTTTGCGATCATCATCCCATACTGGATAACTTGTTTAATAATTAGGCTTACAAGTCACATCACAATAAACTTCTAAAATAGTCCAATTTTGTTCCTATTTGTTAAAATACAATATATTGTGGAACACTGTGGAAATGTATAATGGGTGAGATGAAATCATCAAAATAATATAAGATCTTAGTTAAATAAATTAGTTTAATGGGACAAAAATGATTTCATATAAGTGTAATAACAACTTTTTTTTAAATTCTTTATTTCTGGATTTTTTTTCAAAGAACACACACACACACACACAACTGAAAAAGTGAACACAAAAACAAAACACGAAACATAACAAACAAACAACTTGGCTTACTCTACTTTACAGGTCTCTAAGGACATTGTTTAATTAAACTATCTAGGCTAATAAAGTTTTTCTTTTCAACTTCAGCTTGCCTTGCCTGCTGGAGGAGTGCGTTCTCAAATGACCTGTGTGGAGGAATTCTTGGTATTCAAGCAAAGCACTTTGTAAACCCCATTTAAAATATTTGACTTGCCCTATAGCCTACACCCTAGGCCTGTCTTTATTACCGGTATAAGTGTTGGGAAGTAGGCTAGTGAACAAGGCTTGTAAATATATTAGGCTAGTACTAGTATTTGTTTAAAAACATTTTGTAGTAGCTTGCTGGTAGGTCAACTACATCCAAATGTGCATAATAAATCAATTAGGTCTTGTTAAATTACTTTCATTTTTTGTAATTTACTATTTCTGTAATTAAAAACTACAAACATTTGTGGGCCATGCAAGGAAATGAATTCATTTGTATAATAAGTGTACCATTGCTTCTATAATTGAACCCTTGTTAATGAGCCCCTTATCATAGAAAATCCAGATGTGTTTACAACAAAAATGTGACATTCCTTGTAATTAAGCACTTATGAAAAGTCCAGATGGGACTGGTTTAGATCACAGGGCTATCAGGGATCATGGAAGCTGCATTCTCGGCTTACCTGTGAAAATAAGTTAAGCTATTGTTTTAATGTGTTTTGTTTTAATTCTTTATCTATTAACGAATGTTATTTAAATTCTTATTTTTTGTGTTTATGTAGAGTTATTGACCTGTGAAGAACAAAGTGGCACCGCTAGTTTCTGCATAAACTCACTATCATCTTTGGCTGGCATTTGACTTTTGTAGCCTATTATATATATAGCCTCATTTTATATCACATGTAAGGCTACATTGTCTATTAGCCTAGATCTTTTTTTACAAAGTATTTTGAACAAATTTTACTAAGTAGACTACCTTTAGTTAACCACATGACATTTCTCCGGGTAATTTAGTTCAAAATAGTAGCCTATAGTGTGAAGTCTGCAACATGCTTTCAAAGAAGCTTCGGCAACATTGGCATGGGAATCAGTCCAAACATTAGGCCTGCATCCTCTGTTTCCTGAATGCTGTTGTATGACATTCTGTTCTTTTTTTGCCGCAGGAAACATGAAGTAATAAATAAATTAAATAAATGAAATAAAATCATTGATAACCAAACCATTTGCAAATAAAAGGTTAATTGTAAAAAAAAAAAAAAAAATTAAATGTAATGGGTCAGACAATGCATAATTTTGGTTAGGCCTATGTTAATGGCTGGGCGAAAGCTATTTTATTGTATTAATTTTGTTTCCACTAAGTTTCTGTGCCAATGACAATATTGAAACGCAATTTAAAATGTATGTCATTCAAAGTAAATATGAAACCCAATAACTATAGGCTAAATTTTTCCTTTGTAATTGGATTCTGCTCTTTTTTATTATTAGCCTATTAATTTCTTACTTTTTTTCACGTTGTCCATTCCATTTGAGATTATCATTTATTTAGTCTAACGGGTGGATAATTATCACGCTTGAGCCTTTTTATCACTCATTTAATCCCCAAAGAACGGACAATTATTTGATTTCAATCAGGAAAATCGATGTTTTTAGTTATCCTATATAAGGCTACTGTTTAGTTGCACGTTATGAGGCAAGGACACGTTTTTGTTCTGTTCAAACTCGTAGGCTATCACACAAAAAGCGTGACATGGTTACCTCCCTGCAGTCCAATAGGCTAGACATTTTTCAAATCCGCCATTCTGCCTGAATCAGGTCTTGTTGGTGTGCTTTATTAGTGGTCCAAACATCAAAAGGTGTCTTTGAGATTTATAGGATATATTTTCATAATAAATTGAAATGTGGGAATATAAAAAATAGCTTGGCCTACATTTAAAATGAAAAAGGATTTTTAAAAAATGTTATTCGTGTCATCATCGAAGATAAATAGACCATAACAAAATAGAACTGCCTTTAAGAGCCTACATTGTCAAGTGTTTTCCAATAAAACCCCTGCGATTCAGATCAGTATAGGCTAAAAGGCAATTACGCGTGATGATCCATCAATAGCCTAAAATAAATAAATAATAGGCTATCAAAAAGGCTTCCATTTTAATTGTTGGCCTATTCAGAAACATGATTTGATCACGGGCCATAACTTAGTTATCTCCATCTGACGGTGCCCAGCTCTATTCTTCCTTTGTTCGCACCAGACTGACTGAGCACACACACTTGGGAACATGATGAACGTATAGGATTTTTCTTCCATAAGTGTAAAATGTTTTATTTAGATGTTTTATACTGTGCAACAGTAACAATACAATAAGTTGTCCATACAATCGAGCGATACAAATACGGAAAACACGGGAGACATCAAAACATCCGTCGTGAGCATGAAATGGAGCCGAACAGGAGCCCACAAGTCATTCCCTCAGAACAAAGGGGGGGAGAAGAGAATAACATAATCGCTGATTAAATATGCATTTCGTTTCTATTTACACGTGGATTCTCTAAAACTGCTTAACGTGTTAAAGACGTGAAGCATAAGCAATCCGATTCCACCGCAGCTACAAGAAACAGTTGTTTCCCCCCCAGTACAAAGGCCATTTAAAGTTATATTTTTTCCTCCGTATAGGCCCGTAAAGCCAGCAGCACTACACAAACTTATTTTCATTTCGTTGGGACACAAATCGATGCCCGAAATAAAAAATATTAACCCTTCAAGATGAGACTTGAGGGGCAAAAATCCTCTTTCGTCGAAGAAAAAAATAAGATGTTATCATGAGCATGCATGTTTTTAAACTGAAACTTTAAAAATATCCCGACACACATGACAGAATCATGATAGAACAAGGTTTCGTTTGAGACAAAAAAAAACGCCAAAGAAAATATAAAAGTCTATCTTCAGTCATTTCTGTAAAATAAAGATGTAGCTTTAAAAAAGGGGGGATAAATGCTTGTCCTTCTCCATTCCATTTCTTTTTTGTTAACAATAAAACCTCCTTAATAGAAAAAAAATAATCCCATGCCACCCAACTTCCTCCCTCCTTTTATTTTGAAATGTCTCTGATTCCACTATAAACTTAGCCTACATATGAAGCCATAATAATAATAATATTTAGAACGACAAATGGAGAGAGAAAGAGAGCTATAACATTGTCTATACACAATGGAACTACGGTTGGCATGAAAACAGGATTAGCTGAGTGTTTGCTTGGTCGGGACTATAATTAGCCCCGCGTCATCCGGAGGTAGTGGACGAGCCGTTGAGAGCAACCTTGCGGGGTTTGGTGCTGCTGCTGCTGCCGCTACTGAACTGGGTGAATGGCCGGTTGGGGGTCGGGGGAGCGCCGCTGGTCGTGGTTCCGTTGACGTTATTATTGGGGCCGTGCGGGAGCTGCTGCTGCTGTGGGGGGCGCGGGGACTGCGCAGGCGTCCCGGGGCTCGGCAGTGAGGAGGACGTGGACGGAGCCCCCGCCGGACTTCCGGCTTTGTCGCTGGCGGAGTCACTCTCGAGACCGGAGCGGCTCGCGCTGTTCTGGCCCTCCTGCTGCGCGTGGCTCACTTTCATCTTCTTACAGTTGGGCCGGACTCTGTACTTGAGCGGCAAAGGACCATTCTGTGGAAGGAGGGTGTGACAAATGTAAATAATTACAAAGGTTTCGAAAAAAAGTTTCAAAAAAATACGTTTTGACCCAGCCTAAATAAAAGATTGTGCTTTTTCTCCCTTTTCACCAACATCTCAATCCATAATAAATGTGTAAAAAAAGAAAAGAAAAAGAAAGATTTACAATTTACAGTTGAAATAATATCTAAGCAGTCCAAACACTTTTAAACGTCCAAAACATATATTCTTAAAAAAGAGAAAGTGCTTCATAAAGCAGGGACATTGTGGGGTTCCACAATGTCCCTGCAAGCCAAATAAAAATTTGGGAAACATATATTCAATTAAATCGTAACAACCATTTTTTTAAAGCTATTTCTTTGGGTGCAGTGTAGAAAAAACTTGCTATTTTTGGTGCAAATAAAACTAAAATGTATCATCTTCAATCATTAAAATCAGTAAAAAAAAAATCTAATGAAACGCATTTAAAAAAAATCATTATTTTTGCTACATATTTTTTAATATAAAGTTTTGGCTGCAGCTGCTGAGAGGACACAGCAAAATAAATTGAAAATGTAGAGGATTTCAAATGATCACTAATGGACACTTTTAAGTTACCTATAACTGAAATAAATTGGCAAAAATTAAAACTTTTCTGATTTACGACATAAATGTGGATAAAATGAAAGACTCTTAAAGTAATCTCTTACTCGTCTCCAAGTGTAGATATATGCTATATCCATTAACGTGTAGTAATCTTTCAGAGGTTCGTCTTCATACATGACCTCAACCTAGAGGGAAACAAAGAGGAGGTTTGCATTTGAACAGAATAAAACAGGAAAATAAATCTGCATCAAATATAATTGAAACAAGAACCACACTCCCCATGAATGTATTTATATTCTGATTTATATTTGAGTTAACGTGCAATTTGGGTTTGTCATAAAGTAAGTAAGTAAATAATCAGAAAATAAGTGGAGACCTGGTAGGTGCTTGGGATGTCCATTTTGCTGCGCAGGAACTTCCTCAGATGCATGACTGTCATGGCTGCTGGACACTGCAGGTACCTCTTGTTAGCCACCTGCAAAAGGATTGCAAAATGATAAAAACAGTTGAATTCATTTGTATACTGAATGATTCACATGAAAGCAACTTAATTGTTACAGACCAGTCCACCTTAAAAGCAGGAAAATAATTAGCTTTGCAAAAAACAATGTAGCCGTTTCTCAAGAGAAAACACATGGACAGATTTCACAGAGGTGGCAAATGAAATACTCATGAGTCACTGCCTTTAATTTTTATTTGGTTCCAAAATATGGTAAAAAGAAAAGAGAGAGAGATAGGCGAAGAAGGAAAGAATATGGCCAAGATGGACTTGCACACCTGATCTTTAGTCGGCTTGTCCTCCACTCCACCTCCCAGTCTGCAAAGAAGAATAAAAACAATGGAAAATATTAAGATTGGTAATGGGATTACTCTTTATCTCCTCCCACAGATATAAAAATGTATTTATTTTTTCGTGAAACTCTAGGCCTATTTGAACTATAAACTTTACTAATGACTCAGGTCAACAGCCCTTTAAATGTTATTTTATAGTACTGCAAAGAAACCAAGAAAGCTGTCACTGCCTGAAAAACTTTATATACATAAAAAATTAAATAATTTGAAAAACACTCCTATAAAAAGATATTAAGTCCAAAACGGTTGGGTTCTTTTTTTTTTAAAGAAAAATGAAGTGATATCCAAAAATGATTATTGGAAAAATATCCAGTTTCTTAGCCTGAAGAAAATATGTGTTTTGGGCTTATCTTTAAAACACATGATATCAGTGATTTTAAACGGAGACTTTGATATTTACTGTTGCATCGGATAATGAAGTATCTTATCTGGGACAATACATCATTCATATCCAGAAAAAAATGTGATAAAAACACATGATGCATGGTTAAAGGTGTTCTTAAGCATATTATGACAGTATGATCCAAAACATTTATTTTCACTGTAACTGGATTAAATATTCAGTTTCCTTACTCTGTCAATAACCATTTCCACATTAAAACAAAATGTAGCATTGATAATAATAAAATAACTAAAAATTAAAACCAAAAGCCCACCTGCTCTGATCAAAGAACTCAATAGAGAGGCTGATGATCTCATCGTCTGTGATTATTCTCTTGTCCTCGTCTGCCACCTCTCCACGATCCTCATTCGATCCGTTAGAAGCTATAAAAAGGAAGGAGAACACGCAGATTAATAAACAGAAAATCAAGTTCAAAGAAACAGGTTTTTTCAGTTCCCCAAAAAACTTTACGGAACAACAGGAAACTGAATGACATGCTCCCTCACTCACCGTCTACAGGATGATCGGCGTAAAAGTCTCTCCGCCTCTTCATTTCATCTGAGGACATTCAAGAAAGACAAGCATTTACACATCTGTTCACCGTTTTTTTTTCCACAGCAAAATGAATATAGTTCTTCATATCATCATCACTTTTTTTTCTCAGTGATCCCCAGCCTCAAATCCAAAAGCATTTGTCAAACAAAACATGGGAAAATAAAAGGCACACAACCATTTACAAAATGACTGGTTCATTATAAATAAGCATTATGTTATGGGTTATTTCAATACAGCAAGAAAAGCCTATGCCTATAAAACCTGCCACACTTCCATTTTATTATAACATTGTACTTTGAAGGAGTGTAATATACAGTAGGCTACAAGACTTGGCAGTGAAAGAAGTGGAGTTTTGCCCGACTGAAACATTCCATCAAAACAGCACACAGAAAGACAAATGCAGCACTTTTAAAGTAACAAAAATAAACAAATGTAACTATAATTAGTTAATTATTAAGGGCGATGGAAAAAGCATCATTGGAAGTCTGTCTGTCTATTTGTAACTGATTGTTGTTGGATATTGTCCCAAACAGGTTTCTCTTGAGAATGACACCCATATGTCTCAGTGAGATTAGCTGTATGAATAAAAGGTTAAATAAAAAACACAATTATAACAATAGATATGATCTCTCAGCACAGTCACCACAGCAACACATTTATGAACAAAGAACATATTGAAAGATCCAAACATATTCATCAATAAAATATGTTCTGCTAGCGCCAACTAAATGGTTAAGTTATTACTCTGTTTTCTGCACTTCTTTGTTGCTTGTTGAAGTGCTGACACGTTTTTTGTTTTATTGAATTTAATTTCCTTTTCCCTGGTGTCCTGGCTGACTCTATGGGTGAAACCATAGAGAGTGTGTGTGGAGTCAATTGCAGTGTCAGAATGAAAGTCAGAACACGCTCTTACTTTTGAAGAGGCCGGGCACCAGCTTGTACACAATGTCCTGGAGAGTTTTGTCAGACCTTGAGACAGGAAGAGAAACTCCAAGTCAAGTCATTGAGATAGCCATATTCTCAACATTTGCGGTTAAAAATGAGAAAAACAACTCATACCAACGGCTGAATTTGTTAAGGAACACAAATGATGTGGATTGTTAATACTATGCTTTTAACACATACATTCCTGAATACAACTTATTCTGTTATAACAGCACATATGCAGCCTGCATCTCTCTCCCGCACATTTACGCACGCACACACACACACACACACACACACACACACACACACACACACACACACACACACACACACACACACACACACACACACACACACACACACACACACACACACACACACACACACACACACACACACACACACACACACACACACACACACACACACACACACACACACAAGATTGAAGGCTGTGGAGAATCTCACATGCAGAGATTGCAACATGCACACACATGCTCACATGCAGAGATGCAAGTTATGTCTGAATATTTTAAAGCCATCGCTGGCTGATCCAGCTGCTCAGTGAGCAAACAAAGGGGGGAGTCCACAAAGGGCAAGCAACAGGAAACAAAGAATGTTTAAACTATTGTCATGTAGCTGCTAAACATTACAACTAACCTAAAAACTAAATCCATTTATGCCGATGGTCATTTTAATTAAAAGCATACTAAAGGTGCATCAAATCAAAAGATAGTTTGTTTATACAGCCAAAGTCTTGTAGAAAAAAGGGAAATAAAATCTGAGAAAAAGAGAAAGAATTAGAGAAGATGCAGAAGAACGCAAAGAAAAAATATTTCAATGACCACCCTTCTCACCTGATGTTGAGCAGTGGCTTGGTTTTATGCACTTGTACATCACAGATGGGACAGTATTTGCTGGTTTCCAGGTAGCGCACAATGCACATCTTGCAAACTGCAAAACCACAGTAAAAGAAACAGAAAAAAAAAACGTGTGAACATAATATATTAGATGCCATCTGAAAGGATATCCTGAATGTGAAGCCAGAAATCTTGCTTTAAGGACTTGTTGCCGAGGAGGAAAAAAATCCCCTCTTGCAGCCCCAACACTGCAACAGCTTAAATCAAAGTGTATATGTGTCAGTGAGATCCCCGGAGGCTATAACTCGCGGCAACATAGGCTATTCTCACAGGCAAGTAGCCTATACAGTATTATGGGTTGTGTCCGTTTTTGGCTTACATGAGTGAAGGCATTCGATGATGGTCGTTGCGTCTATGAAATAACCCCCGCACAGGACGCACATGAGGTGAGGGTTGAGCTCGGTGATCTTTATCCTGGTCGTCCGATGCATGATGAGAGAGAGAGAGAGTGAAAGAGAGGGCGAGAAAGAGAGAGAGAGAATCCTGTGTGGAGAAAAAAAGAGGAGTAATAAACAACGCGTGCATGGCAGGCGAGGAGGCATCAAGGAGGGCTGCGGTTTTTAGTTTTACAACGCAGCTCGGAGAAGACCATTTGGAGAGGAAAAAGGGGCTGCTGCTGCTGCTGCTGTTTGTTTGACTGTGTTAAAGCAACATCATCTTTTATGCTAATCCAATTAATAGGCGCAGGAGTCACCTGACTTAGGCGCACTGATCATCAATCAAACTCTTCCTTCTCTATATTGAGAGATCGATGGACCACCACCGTGCTTTTCTCTCATTCGCTTTACCTTAAATCAACAGCGTTGGAACACATATGGCGACATCACAGGAACAGTGCCGAGCGAGCTTTATTCTAAAAATGGGTTTCTCAAATCCAACTCATCTCGTAAAAAAAAAAAAGGACGAAAATTCTGGGTTTCATAAAGTCCTGATTTGGACACATTCTGCAAAAAATCGGACGTGCTGGATATTAACCGGGTCAATTTAAAACTGTGTCCCAAAGGAGGAGGTGGTGGAATTTATCGTTTTAAATCAAAAAGACAGGCATGCCAGAAATATTAAGCCTGAAGGACAACGATTCTAAAACGAAATAGGACCAATGACGCACCAGAGACCGATGCATGGGACCCTCTCATTTGATTGACTTTTTGGCATCTTTTTCCTCCCCAAATCGTTGGTGGAAAGTCATGTGAAGTACGGGGCAGGCTACGTGGCGCCCCGGGGTGAGTGTGGTTGAGAAGGGGGGGGGGGACGATAGCATGAGAGCAGACACCCATTCACTGCGTCAGGTGTGCCACACATGCAGGCTATGGGGGAAACCTGAGCGTTTCTATGGCAACTCCCTTTGCTTTGTAGCCCACATGGCTTGCCGCCAGTCACCAGAGTAAAAGCAAGTGATCTCGAACCAAAATACAACAACAAGCACAGCACGGCGAGCAGAGCGGCAACCGGCAACAAGGAGAGGGAGCGGAGGAGTCTCCCCCGTCCCTCCGCGCTCACAGTCAGCCGCTGGACTGCCAGGCTGCCGACTGACTGCACGGCTGCCATTTTGTGGAGAAAAAAAAAAGAAAAAGGAGCACGTATCGGTTCAACGGGCTGCGTGCGGGCTTTCCTTCGAAAGGGGGGTGGGGGGTGCAAATAAAAACCAGCATACGAGGCGTTCGCACGAGCTTCCCAAATCTTTATGGAGCACACCGAGTGATATGAAGGATAATCTGAGCCGTTCTGTGCTTCGCATTGCGCCGTGTTTTTCATGGCGTATGCATGCGCCATAATCAGCACCAACATGGCCAGACAGCAGCGACTGACTGCGCTGAAGTTGAAGCGCACGCTGGATCATAGTAGTTAAATGTTGTGCCATTTTCAACTAAAGGAACAGACAGCCAGTGTGTTAAACGTCAACGTTGTCTGTGCTTTAATGCCGATGGGCATTTTCACTTTGCAGACAGCACACGCTCAAATGGCGAAATAAAGACATTCAGTTGCAAAGTGTCATTGTTTTTTTTTCTTCCATTTTATCCAATATTTACGAAACATGAGCGGGATCTATTTTGGAAGGTTGTAAATTACTAATCTAAGTTGTTGCGTATTAATTAAGCTTGGATATAAGGACCATCAGGGTTTCCTCATACGAATTAAACACACCATCATTAAAATGTAACCTATAGACTGGACACGAAGAAGAGATCCTCTATAAACAGTGCATGACAGCCAGCACCGAGACCCTGTCACACATCACCACCGACAGGTTTGCACGGACGCGTCACACATGGATAATGATGGATATTGTTCACGTGTACGCACGGAGCCTGTTGAAGCATTAATCGATTGACTAGTGTTTGGACAACTGCTCTCGCTCCATCCTGTGGGAGCTGCACGCTGCTCACTTTATAAAGACTTCAAGTCAGCCACTGCATAACGCCACAGAGGTTCACTCACACTGGGAACGAATGGCAACAGCAGCTCACAGACTAAAATCACTGCTGTTCTGGACTTAGTTTAGACTATACAAGAGACATCGACCTTACCAAGAAATATGAAACGCATATATTCCTTTTATATGGACAGCCAGGTTTAATTAAGGAGTATGTGTTGTTCACACATCTCCAATTAATTCAGCTACACCGAATCTCTAATTCTTTCGACAAAGCAACAGCAAAAGCTGAATCTTTATTACAACGGTTCTTGCAGTGACCCAAGTCGTGCCAACCTCATTTATTCCCAAACGATAGCAGCTCCTCTTGTTAAGGTTAACCCCTTACACGTAAATCAACAGCATCTGGCAATAACCCAATTAAAAATGGGCGATGGGGGAGAGAAAACAAGTCTACTGTCAGTCAGAAAATCTTGTAATAAAAAAAAACGGGGATTCCAAAATTGACCACATGACTAAACTTTAGTGTCATTACAAACCAGAACAACTTTCATCCGTGTCCCATTGAGCTCGGCACACACACTAAAAAGCATCCAGTCTGTTACATTATTATCACGTCTAGAGGCTGCCAACCTTCAAACACGACTAGGTTATAGTGCATGATGGTGGTTAAGGGGAAATAGATTAATTCGAACTCATTAAGCACGCAGGGTCCCAACAGCATTCATGAGTCAAATTATATTTTTGTATGCGTCTCCCAACAGGAACAAGCTTTGGCTCGCATCTCTCTTTCCTGTATAGGCACACAGTGTGCCAGCATTTAGCCGTATGAAGGTGAAAATATAGAAAACTGTAATGAGCTTTAATGTCAACAAAATAACAGTTTACACTCACCATAGCCCATGAAATGTAGTGACATCGCCCGATGCTATGGCTTGCCCGTGTGCCACAAGCAGCCTTTTGTATCCTGGCCGACGTGTCGCCATGAACATTTTTTTGAATTTCTCAAAAACCCAACCATCCTTGTCAATTAAGACAATCATACACGGAGAAATAAACATACCTGGTACACGATTTCCAACGACCCAGTGTTTAGCAAACAGCCATCATGAAACATTCATGCACAATTGACGTGGTTGTCCCTCCTTGTCACGTTTATGGGAGCAATCCAAGTTAAGTTAATAAATCCAACATTGGGCCATGTACACCCGCAAGCGCCATCACACCCAGTGCACAACACCCCAAACATCCCAACTCTATAAAATAAACCCGCTGGGTGGATATATAGGCACCGTGGGACCGTATGGAACACTTGCTGCTGTGAACATCTCAGCCGAGCCAGCCTGGTTCGCCCGAGATCTCCCACTTTACATAAATCCAAAGGACCCAAGGCAAACCCCGACCGTGATCAACTTATACGGACACATTGCTCAATGCTAGATAAAGCAAGGCCCGGTGTGCGGGAATGGAAATTCGCGTTTGCGCCCGAGCGCAGAACATCTTTTAGATGAAAAGTGGTGCGCAGACACAAACAGAGCTCCACGTCGGTGATCGCCGCAGCCACCGTCCAAAGCTCCACATCCACCGCTGGATCGAAGCGTAGAAAAACACAAAAGCACCCGGGTCAAACCTCGCCTTTTGCCCCCCTTAGTTAGAGACGATATCGAATGAGACATACCTGTAGGCTGGGCGGCGAATCGGTGGGTCTTGAGGCGAATAGACAATGAAAGTTGAGGAGGCGATCAGCAGAAAATGAATAGGAGCCGAGCCGCCATCTTGAAGCAGGCTGCAGACGCTGTCAGTGGCGGAGAGCGCACGGCGGACCGGAGCGCATTTCAGCTTCGTGCGAATAAAACTCCTCGTTTTTCCTCACCGCTCGCGCGCCGTGTGCAGTAGCCGATCCGCGGCGTCGCGACGGCCCAGTCCTCCGGCTCGGGTTCGGCAAAGCTCCCACTTCGGCACCGATAACTTTGCCTCCAAAATAGCCGCTTCGCCCCCCAGTAAAATGCAGCAGTGTGTGTGTGCTCTGTGGAAACTGACACCGTCCCCAAAATGGCTTGTAGTTCGACCGCCCCGCTTTGGTCACGTGGTCTCTTGCTTAAGGGTGCCTAGGAATAACTGTCGGTGTATGCCGTTTCTCCTAATCTTTACTTCGCATGATATAAAATAACACATTTAACACACACATGTGCATGTGGACCGCCGTTTAAGCGCTAAATCTCATTAACATCTCATAGGTCTGAGCTTTAGCTGGAGCACGGAATGACACTAGACAGCTGCTTAAGGGCGCATACGAATTATTGTCGGTGTATTCTGATCTTACTAATGTATGACGCATGATTTAAAATAACCCATTATACAAATCCATGCAGTTTGATGCGCTTTTCAGCACGAAAAGCCGCAATCAACGTGCAATGGTGTACTTATAGCAGGCTACGCGTATTTCGCCCAAATGGCAGTGCGATAAGAGGCGTCTATATAAAGTAGATTGCTGATGGTGTGACCCTCATCTCTCTGATGTTAAAAATAACTGCAGGCACCAGCATACTAACACGTCGTTTGAACCGTCAAAATGCCTCACTCCACTAAAACACGCAGTTTGTTAGCAGCTACACCTTATTCATCTTTGTTAGCGTTGCTTATAAAGACCCACGCACTTGGTTAATATTCGTCCCAAGATGTGACAAATGGCTCTGGTGTCAAGCCTTTGTCACAGGCGGTGCTGACATCTGCAAAAAAAAAGAACAAAAAAAAGAAAAAAAATGCGTCGCAACTTCCACTTGATGAATCGGGGTCTTTATCCTCTGGCCAGCGCCGCAGCAGACGGCCGAGGCATTTCGCTTCTCGGATGTTTATGGAATCTGAGCCGCGGTGGTGCTTCAGCTGAGGAGCTTTGAACTTTCAGCAGAGAGGCAGAAAGTCGAAAATGTGGGGGGAAATTCTCTTGGAGCAATTTTAGTCTTTGAAAAAAAATCTTACAAGTTTATTAATAGCTCACAAGACCTCCACAAAGAGTTGGGCTCAACCTCGTTTCAACAAATGCTGCAGGAAACTAAATAGCCTAACACTGCTGTCATGCAGCAAAAATCCCATTCAGGCGCTGGTCAGTGTTGACAAAACACATGCCATACCAGTTACTTATCTGGCCTCCGTATTTAAAAACGAAATGTTTCACATATAGGCTACAGCTATCACACAAAAGAAACATAGGCGACAGACAATAACATCTACTGTTTATTCTAAATACTTTCGAAGTAGGTTACAAAGTTACACATCTGCATCAGACTGAACATATAACCGAACAGTGAAACTATCCAATTAAACAAGGCGGATTTTTCTTTTTACTTTTATTGAAGCATAAATTGGAACGCTAAATGTCTCAAATGCATACATGTCAGGACAGTACAGAAGAAGATACAAAGATATGGAGCAAATGCTGCTGGAAAATTGCTGAAGATCAGTGCTTTGTAGTGCAGAAACAGGACACCGGCATCACATCTGACCGGCTTTCTCCACACTCTTGGCAGCGTCTTTCAGCTTTCCCACCAAATCCTGAAAATAAGCAACCACTGGTCACTTTCAGTAGGAATAAAAAACGCTGCAACATGTCGGGATAAAACCTAAAATATCTATTCATTGAAAAATACATTCACACTTTGGAACAGGAATTAAACATAATAAGTATTCTTTCAAAATGTATAATTCTGTCTGATTTGGATGCCCGAATTGAAATCAGAGTATAATCTGCATCCTCCGATTGCACCTTACATTTTCTAAAATATAGGTCAGAACGCATCGGTGAAAGTGAAAGCGTCAGCCATGTTGCATTGTGCCTTTTTACATCAGCTGATCTTAATGCATCATGGTGTCTGGTTCCATTTTCCTATATTCAGGTCTGACTGGCTGCAGAAAATACATCAAATCTGTCAAATAAAACGAAGGTACAATGATACAATTCTACGCGTGTTTTTGTGGAAGAAGTCCCCCTGTTTAAACAGGACGACTTCCCTGCAGCAAACAAGCTCGATGGATCCACTTCTTACATTATGATTTGATAAGGAGGCTGAATGTGTTGCCTAGCAGCTTGTTGTGATGTGACTGTGGACTATGAAAATGACAGACGAAGAGCGAGCTGCCGACGATTAAGAAGAGATACTTTTTTTTTAAACAGTAGGTTACATAAGGGAAAAAAATCCTGTCTCCACCTGTAGCTGCTCCATCGTACACGTGAAGTCGATATCCTCCGGAGAGCCTTTGTTCTGACAAAAGGGGGAACAACGGTAATCGTTTTAAGCAAAGACAAATGATCCTTTTACGCACAAAAAAAACACACATTACTTTTACGCACAGAAACATTCATCCATGATTAGGGATATCCGGGAAAGTGGAGGCATACACATGTGTTCAGAGTAATCTTACCTCAGTCTTCAATGAAATAGAGTAGAAAGGTTCGTTGACCTTATCGACCTGTCCGTTCTGTCGGGGAAACATATTTATTTATTTATTTATTTATCGATTTTTAAGTTTAGCGCATGAAATGGTGCCACATAATGTGTCTTGTGCACCTTCGTGTGGTACTGCAGACGCCACGACACGTCGTTAATCTGAGGCGGGCACCTTCCTATGCTAGAAGAGGAAAGAGGACAGAGAAAGACATGGTTGCAACTGCATTACATGTATAAGAAATATTTGACAGTAATTGAACGATGCTGTTGCTGAAGGCAATCAGGATCAAAGTCATGGAGAAAACGCAGACGTATACGTCCTGAAAAAGTTGCTCGTGAGAAATGTTCTAACACTTCTCAAAAGCCATTAGGCGTAGCCCTAAAACGGGCCATTTGATGCTATTTAACCACATGTCCCAACAGTTTGATTCTTCTTCGCGTTTTTATATGAATTGACAATTTGTTTGCGACCGTTTTAAATCAGTCCGCAGACAATGCAGCTCTTTATGGCGCGTCATAAAGCAGCATTTACATTGCAATTAATCACACTCAGTGACCTTTCCGTCCTGACACGCCAAAGACCCTCTCTGTGCCTCAACTGAACTCTATTGCTCTTCCCTCGATGTTGGGCAAATCGTAATAATCCTATCGAAGTTAAACAAATGACTTACATCTGATGTCATTAACAGTGATGTGGAGTCGAATATAAACGGGGGAAAAACACTCAGCAAGTCGAGTAGAACTAAAACATAACATCTATAATCCACCATCATTTCAGCCTTACCTTGCCAATAGTCGTTCTAGTTCCTTTATATGTATCTGTAAAACAACAAAATAAAAAAAGTTAAGGGCAAGACGGTCACAAGACTACATTACGTTGGACAATAATAAAAATACATTTAAAAAATGGTTAAATCAATAGAGCATGGCTTAAATTGTCACCTGATATGTGCTATAGAATATTTCTATTCTCTCTGCACTGAATGTGAGTTCTTCGAGGCAGGAGCTGTAAGAACAAAAAACTTTAAAGATTTACTTTACACATTAAAGTAAGTGTTCCAGTTTGGCATTTAAAGTGTAACCAATTAAACTGTTTCCCTTTCCAAAATTGTTGAGTTTTATACAATGGGACAATTAGTCAATCCTCTAGTCCCAAGTAGGCTGAACATATGGTTTATAATCACAATTTCTGATGCAGATTTAGAATGTGGAGAAATAATACAAGACAATGTTTTTGTTGGGGAAGAAAAAAAAGGAGGGGAAGGGATTTTTTAATCTTATATATTCTTTATTGTTTTTTTTTTTTTGCTTGTTGAAGGATCAAACACCTACAGTACTGATGGTGATGATCAGATAACACCTTCCCGTTTGTTTTCACAAGTACCTAAAGACAATGGCAAGAAATAGCTAAATGTTGGTGAAAAATAGACTATATGTTAAACTGTATTTAAAAAAGAAGCTACCACACCCAATATGTTTAATGCAACTAAATTAACCATTTATTTGATCGGATTTACAACCATTTGATGTTTTCATCAAACTAAAGCTCCATCACGTCAATTCATCTGAGGGAACATTGCTGCAGCTACACCAGCGACCACATCGAGTTACACACGTGGGACCACACATTCAGAATACAACAGCAGCACGGCTAATTAACTTATTTCAATTAGATAAATAAGAAGACTGGGACCTCCCTGTGAATCACATTGCTTTGTAGGCTATTTTAAATGCAGTCAGCCTGTGTGCGACATGTTGCCGGTTTTTTTCTGCCACTTTTACTGGACAATATTTCACATATTGAATCCCTTTAATGTATCGCTTAAACATATCATTGGATAGGTTCAGGGTCTCTTGGATGACGCAAACAGCAGTAGCCTAACCTTACATGTGACATGTTGATAAAAGCAAATTTATGAAGGCTACTTATGAGCTTATTTTAGCATGTGTTGGGGGCTGCATGTGGCTGTGTGTAACAGGAAAGCCA
This sequence comes from Ammodytes marinus, assembly GCF_949987685.1. NCBI lineage: Eukaryota > Metazoa > Chordata > Actinopteri > Uranoscopiformes > Ammodytidae > Ammodytes > Ammodytes marinus. Next base: position 9,671,868 of record NC_137225.1, on the reverse strand, counting down.
ACTTCTGTATGATGACGTAGCCTACCTGATGGTAGACTTGTCTGCGTTTTGTTTGACCGCCTCCAGTATGAAAGTGGTCGCTGCAGTGTGACTCTGTTTGAGCAGGATCTGGTCTATGTGCTTCAGCTCGGACTGATCTGTAATCACACAAATAAAAGGTAAGGCTATGAAGAGCAAGAAGCCTTCATACATAGACTATCCTATCCATAGGCTATAGAACAAACGCGTTGGATTGTTATGAATGATGAAGACTGGCGATCCATAGCCTACACGTCCAGATTGACGTGCAGAATGGAAATCAATGATACATTTGCATGTGAATGGGCCACCCCTCCCATCAGCTGCATCAGCCAGGGGTCCTTTGTTTGTTTGTGTAGTGAACATTTCTCTTTCTAAAATGAATCGGCCATTAAAAACGAGTCTGGAGGGAGCTGCTGCAGGAATTTGGAAACACATGGGCTGCCCAAAACAAGCCAAGCAAAGTAGCCTATCATATAGCTGCAACTGTAACGCAACAGCGCCAACGCTGCTGTTATTTTGCATAGTTTAGATTTACTGCTGCTGAACGCCAAAACCCGACCAGAGCGAACAGCACAAGCAGCGCCGCTTCAGCCTACACAGATCCGAGCGATTAAAGCGAACAAAACGGACGTTATTGTAGGCCTATCCATCATCGGTGATTGAAATAGTCGCCTATAACATATTACTAATAATGTGATGACTTGAGTAGCCTAGACTTGGTGCCAGTTTTAAATGACAAAGGGCATCCCCGAGTGGCCCGGGTTTGATGGGGTGGCTGCACTGCTGAATGTAAAGCAGGCAGCAGGAAAAAATAAATAAATGGCTCAGCTGACGGTCGGCTGTCTGCCTCATTACATATCTTAATATAGCCTAGACTTGAAGTAGGGGGGAACGGGTTTCAGACCGACTCGCCGTAAACACGAACACACACAAACACATCGAGGCAGCAGCTCCTCCACAGGCTACACATTCACACGGACAGAAACCGGAAGCGGCGGCGGCGGAGACACAAAAGCATCGTCGGCGGGCGGCGGCTCACCGAGGATCCCGGGGTCCGCTTGAGGAGAGAGCAGGCTGCGGAAGGACACGTCCAGCAGCACCTGGAAGCCGCTGTGCTCGAAGGCGGTCGGGTCTGCTAGAGATTGCAGCCCTCTCTGCATCGACTCAGACAACTCCATTTTGCAAAAAGACCCAGAGAGAGCACGTGACGGATCAGCTGATGCAGCGTGTGTGGAGTGGAGCAGCATAGTATGCGATTCCACATGCACACAGAGCTGAGGAGTGGAGCAGGGGCTGGCTAAAAGGGGAGAAATCACTGGAGGGTTCTTCAAATAGGCTAGATGTTTTTGGGGGGCATGATTTGAATAGGTTCCACTTCCTCTTAGGCTATGCGGTTGCGATATTTCCCTTGTTCGTGCACCAATGGAGGCTATTTGATTTAACCTTGTGTAGTTTAGGCAAGACTATGATTTAAAAAAAAAAAAAAAGACGAAATAAATCACCTAAGAGGGATAGCCTATGCTGTGTCTCGTTCACAAATAAATAGTAGGCTATCAATGCAACACTTCTGGAACATCTGCACATTTCAGTAGGCTACAGGGGAACAAGAACATAATCTTCACAGATGAATGGGTTCCCACCAGACACCAGAGATCTGATGGATCCTCATCTAGCCTACTTTTAAATCTTCAACTGGAATAGACTGACTTCTTTACCCACTCAAATATTTACACGCATTGGCTACTTCTCTCAAGCCAATTATATCCTGTAATAGGCTTATCATAACCTGAGAATAATAATAATAATAATAATAAAAAAATTGATAATGCTAATAGGATTTGGTAATGGACTTTTTGCTTGTCAATACCTGTCACTTCTGCAGCCAAAAATGCATTCAATTTGAACTGTTAAGGGTCCTGCCACATGGAACCAGGAAAAAAGCCAATGTTCCCTATTGCTTTCTCCACACAGTTATGCCACTCACGTTGACATCGTTTTATCTCGCTCTTTTCATCAGAACAGCTGAAGAATTTAGAAGTCAGTCACAATGTGCCTTATTGATTTCCCCTGTTAAAGATCAATATACACAGATGGATATAAAGGACTTTAACCAGGCCTATTTCTTTATTTATTTGTTTATTTATTATTACGACAACCAGTATCTACATCTGACTTGGTAAAGCCCTTCAATTATCCAAAATATTGTACTTTCCGGGCACTTTCTCAATGCAGTTAAGATTCTCTATCTCATTCATCTGCACATATCTACGCTGTGTTCTTTTCGTGTGGGTTAAGTTCTCTCTGATGTCATGAGGTACACTGCGTAAAGTAAGCGGAGTGGCTCCCTTTTAAATTTCCACTATGTCAGCTAAAACGTGCGGCGTGTAATGCAGCTCCGACTTGGAGCCCTTTTGGCAAGTAAATTCCCCTATGTAATAAAATAAAAACACACACGTGTATTATTTAAACTGTATGATAGGCTGGCTCATTCCATTTATTCAATTGTGCAAACTGCTCTTCAATGTTTCGCCTGATTTCCTCCAAGCGGTCAGAAAAAAGGACAGGTCATGACTCATGAAGTTGTATAGGCTACATGGACACATCGCTCTCACAGCAATTTGGAAGTGTGATTTTTCATAGTCCTGGAGAAGGTCTGGTGCAAAGGTTTCTGCAAACCGTTGCTTCTGTAACTTTATTTTGCATTCTTGCATTGTAGGCTAACTCTTTGGTGCAGTTAACAACACCATGAGCTTCTGCCGTTTGCGGTTGTTTACTACATGTTTACGACCATCGGCAGCAGTTAACGGGTTAAACTCTTGGGAGGGGGGAAATGTTTATTGTTCTCAAATGTTGCCTGTGGCTGCGGCATGCCCCCGTATTTTTATTTTTTTCATCATTTCTCCTATGTGAGAGCTCCTGTCGTTTATTATAGAGACGCGCAGGATCGCGCGCACGTCTGCGCGGCCACACACGCCGCAGCTATCAGTGACCTCTGACGCTGCGCTTTGTCCAAAGTCCACCTCGGCTCCAGGTCGGGTTATAAAACAGCTGTTCCGTGTCTCCTATCGCGAAGTGCATCCTGCATGCCAACGCGGCTTTTCATTATTTTATTACATCATATTAAATGATTACATCATCGGATTTCGTTTTTCTGCATAACCTGCGTCATGAGCCGGTTTTTTAAATCTGGTTTACCACAGACATCCACACACATCGGTTACTGTATAAACCCCCACGATTCCTCAACATGTTGCAGGTTGTATGCTGCCCTATGCTACATGTGTTTACACCTTACACATGCAGCTTCTTAATAACTGTAACTATTTCCTTCGCAATAAAAGTCTCCCTCAGAAATATAATCCTCAAATCCAATAGGCTATAAATGTCAATGTGAAATAGGATGAAGCCTGTTAAAAGAAATACAACCCTAATACATTAACACCTATACCCCCAGTTCTGTCGCTGCACTTTAAATATAGTCTTTCCAACCTCCCCCTCAGCTCAGCCTATAATGTTTAACACATAAATGAACATGCAGCTTCTGAAAGGTCAACGTGTCCTTTTCATGAAGTTTATTTGGTGAAGAGAATTAATATTTAAAGGATGAAGAGCACACGTTTTTTTCTGTTGCCAGAATGAAAATCAGACTGCTGATCCTTTATCATCTTTGCCACAGTTGGTAAAGCCACATTCACGGTCTTATTTTTATTTCTTTTTTAAACTTTCTTTTTTTCTGAAATAAAACGAGAGAAGATTTACAAATTCCCGAAACTTCTGAACAGATTATTTGGTATGTTGACCCGTGACCTCCTGAAGTCAATTTGAAGACTGTCAAACGTGCTATAGCCTAGGTGAAATGTGCGCCATATTTCTCCTATTGGATGTAATAACTTGTTAAACCTTACCATGAGGACGTTTGCAACCGACAAAATAGTGTAGTTCTGAGGAAATAAAGTTTGAGTTTGAGCTGGGGGCCTATGTCGATTGTGGCTGACTGATACTTACAGGTCAAATTCAATGACATCTGATGGACACATTATGCTGCAACAGTGACAACTGTTGCGTGAATAAAGCCTGATTGCAACAACAAAAAACACAGAGGCACGCAGAGGCGGACCCCTTTATCAAAATGTTATCCGTGTGATTTTATTACGCTTTTCTGTTCTAATGGTTGATTGAATGTCAATACGGTGAAATGATCACTCCATTACAGGCTAAGGTAAGCCCTGACATGCCAACAATGACACGGTGGAAACATCCCCTTTAAGACACCGCCACAGTAATATGACCTTGGGAAATGTAGCTTATATGCATTGTCAACAACAAGGGGACATTCTGTATGTTCAAAAGCAATTTGTAAGAAGGAAATGTATCAGAAGGACTCCTCTAAACGGGGCAGTTTAATATCACTGATTGTTTGCATGTTCATTTCAGTGCAACAAGGTTTTTTAAGCGTTGAAGACATTGGCAGATTGTCTCATACTGTAGCCTATTGTTTTGTGCTTGCTGTTTTTTCTTCCAAAAAAGAGAAAAAATAAATACCTTAAATATCAAGACTGGAATTAGGTTCTGGGGGAGAAAAAATAAAAAAGCTGACAGCCATGACACTTATGTGGTCTGACTTAGTGTCTTGTTTTCAATTCTTTCCACATTGTAGACAACATAATCTACGATTTTTAAGAAATCTTTGAACCTAAACCAATAGGCCAGTTAATTAATGTGTAAAGTGAAGGGCCCAAATGCTAATTTCGTTCTGTGGCGTTTTATTCTATAAGGCTTTAATGGACCACTAATTGATATCTTGCATTGTTGCAGCATATTGCACTGTGCACCCAGTGACATTTTTTCTCTCTCTATGAGAAGGAGTTACGTATGTAGCCTACAGTAGACAGAGCAGGTGACTGGCCTCTTTCCCAGGGATGACCCAACTTAACCTTAATTATATTCCGATGCTGCATGCCCAGCATTCACAGTGTTCAATGGAAACACAGTGGCTTGAGCGTTTTTGCAGAGAGCTAAGAAGCCTGAGTTAGTAAAATTGAAAAATGAGTTAGCTCAATATTTTAAAATCATGTCGCTATTTAACTACAAGGGTCGATTTTGATTATTTTTTAATTGTGAGTTGATTCATAAGCTACAGCTTTGTGATGTGGAAATGATAAATTTCTCAATGTGTCTGTCTGATCCAAAACCATCACATCCAAAGAAAAATCCACTTTCCCAAAAGAATTGCACCTTCTTTTAATTTTTAAGACTTTAGTTTACAATTTACCATAATTTGCAACTAAGTTAATTAGTAAACCGTTGTTTTTAATAGTTGCCATACCATACAGCTATATTATTATTTGTACGATGCATTCAATACGAACACGTCTGCTAAATACGGCGGCAGTGGACATGCATAAGACTTGTAGATAAGTTCAGTAAGGACGTTTTGTCTGACGTGTTGACGTAAAACACAATCCAGGTCCCCGGAAACAACTTCAAACATAATCCAGAAGACATTTATGTTGGCTGTTATTATCACAATGTCCGTTTTTGAGAGACTCAAAGGGACAACATTTCATGAACAGTTACATTTGTGTCCACATACACAAAGCAAAAGGAAAACGTCGACATAGTTCCGTCTCACGTTCATCTCTGACTGTGTATTGTGCCTTCAGATGCATGCCAACAGTGTTCTTCATAATGTATCTAAAGGTCACTGGTTGTAATTGGAGGAAAAGTGATTTGAAAGGCATACTTTGGTTGATCTATAATGTGGATTTATTTAGATTTCTATTTTTTTTTTACAAACTGATAGACCTTTATGTGCCCTGCATGACTAAGACACAACTTTACTTGAAATATGCATTAGATGTTAATTGCCTCAAATATTTGTGAATTGCATAAGGAGGTGTGTCAGTGATAAATGCAACGTGGCAAACTATTCAAAATCCCCTGCATTTGCCATGCCATGGTTCACGCTATATATTTTTAATATCGTAAACATCCAGATTAAGTTTAAATGAAAAGGTAATTATGCATGAAGGAGCATGTAACCGCAATAGCCAAGCAACCAGCTCCGGGGTCAGGACCTCGATGTAACCATGGGGCCCTTTAGGAGAGAACAAAAACCAAAATAAATTCACCATGATGATTCATATCTGGTTAATATGTCGAATTTAAACTAATCCTTTAATAGTAAACCCTAGAGGAGAACTTAATTTCAGGTCCCAGGAGGGAACTAAAACCTGCCTTTTTGTTGTGCCTTTTGTTGCACTTAGTCAAACATCAGCTCTGTTGAACCATTTTAGCACGTCTCTCTCTCTCTCTCTCTCTCTCTCTCTCTCTCTCTCTCTCTCTCTCTCTCTCTCTCTCTCTGTCTGTCTCTCTCTGTCTCTCCCAGCAAACCTTTCAGCTTAATTTAGTGAAATAGACGAAACACCCTGGAACAGAAGTCTACACTTCTCTGATCCGTCTCACGAGTTTATTTGTTAACCACACGCTGAACTCAGATTTGTAGAGGTATAAAATTTTTTTTAAAGCAGCTGTTATGGGCTAGGACTAGGAGGAGGAGAAAATTGCTTGCAGAGGAAAAAACACATCAGACCCTGGCGCATATCGCCTGTGTGCACATGTGTGCGGACGGGAGACGATCAGACAGAATGAGGGAGAAAGACCTGCTTTTTTTCCTTTTTTTTTTTCTTTTTTTTTTTGCAGAGTGATTCTGCCCCCTGTAGGAATAAAATACTACCCGTCTCTTCGTTCCCCTTCCTCAACCATGTATTGCACTGTGCAGGCTTTAACAACGTCTCAATCATTTTTGAAATATAGTATTTGAACTAAAATACTTGTATGTCATATTTCCTGACATACAGTCCATGTGGTCGCATAGTGCTATTTTTTTGTAACATGACTTAGGCCTGCACTGCAAGGATAAGAAATCCTATAACCACACAATATAAATATATTGTCGGGGATGAATGCAACGTGCAAAAGTAGGCTACATGATTGATTAAAGGGAAGAGAGGATGCCCTGCAGAAAAAAGCAGGGGCTGTATAGAATCTGTAATTAACGTCTCTCTATTAAGTATCTCATTAACGCAGTTATATATAGAGCTAATTAAATGGTTGTCCTGCAGAGCCTATAGCCTATTCCCTTCTTTATTCAATCAATTTGCAGTGTAGACTAATCCTACAGATTTGGGGGTGACAAGGAATAAGACAGAAATGCGAATACCATATCCCTCTGACGATAATCCCCCCCCCCCCCTCCCTCTTTCCCCTTGTCCCCCAGAGGTCAGCATTGGGTCAGTGTCTTGCTCAAGGACACTTAAGCAGCAAGGCGCGTGCGTGTGTGTGTGTGTGTGTGTGTGTGTGTGTGTGTGTGTGTGTGTGTGTGTGTGTCGGCGCAGAGGAGCTCGAGCCGACACCTCTGAGTGCAAAATGGCGGGAGAGTGGCCTTTGTCCAACATAAATATGCTTGTAAAAATGTGGCGAAGTTGTAAAGGAGCTGGCGGCTTCTTTACCTTTTTTTAATACCCGCTGATGGAAATGCACGGTGGTTGGGGGATAACAAAGAGGACGCACGCACGGTCACGCGCGACCAAACGACCGCTGGGTGGCAGTGGTGTGGTTTCTCTCTTCTCTGTCATGTGGGGAGCACATAGAGGGAATCATCGGAGGGGAACAAAGAAAGGAGGGAGAGAGGGGGAGGCTGTGTGTGTGTGTGTGTGTGTGTGTGTGTGTGTGTGTGTGTGTGTGTGTGTGTGTGTGTGTGTGTGTGTGTGTGTGTGTGTGTGTGTTTGAGGTGGTATGCGAGGAAAAGAGGAGGGAGGGGGTCTCCCTTGTGACAGGACATATATGGAAATTTTTCAATGGCTCACATTCACCTCTACCAGAGCGCGCATGCCTGCTCTAATTCACCATCTCTATAGCCGCCGCAGCACCATCACCTCCCATTATGACCTGCAGCGCGCGCCACGCAGCGTCACCAGTTAAAGGCAGGAGACGTTGGCTACTTTTGACCGATGTATCTGGAGGTGGCGGCTCCATGGTGATTTTCTGCTAGAGATGTATACGTAAACATGCATGTAGCCTAAAATAAGCTTGCGTTCATCTCGAGAGCTGTGTGTGTGTGTGTGTGTGTGTGTGTGTGTGTGTGTGTGTGTGTGTGTGTGTGTGTGTGTGTGTGTGTGTGCGTGCGTGCGTGCACGCGCTCTATTGACAATAAAAGCTTTTTGGGGGGTTCAATGTGATTGCAATTACAGCCCCTTTAAGCCTGTCTATCACGGTTACAACATGGCAAGCCAACGTGTGGCGGAAGGATATTAAATGCAAATATCACCAGACTCAGAATTCAATAACATGGCCAATAGTCTTTATCCTGCTGCTCACCTTTTCGTATCGGCAGCGCTGCAACTCCATATTTAAAATGTACAAAAACATTCCAATTAATATTATAACACAACAAAAGGATAATCTTTTAATAAAGGAAAAAAACACATGGGCTGCGTTCAAAATATAATTGGCCAACTAATTAGTCATGTGCACAATTATTTAGTAGCCACAGATGCATAAAAATTATCGGTGAAATTACCTTCCTAAAAATACAATATTATTTTTTCATAATTTGTATAATTGTCGGGGTTTTTCCAACATTCTGCTATTAGCCGCTTTTAGCGCGACTGTTTTTTTAAATTAAAAAATAAAAACCCAATGACCCTAACCTCTGCTATGTTTGCAAAAAAAATACAAAACTTTGCGATGTTATTTGTTAAATATAGGCTATATTTTAATTCAATTTTTGAAATGATAAATAATAGTTCTTTTTTAGACTAGGTCACGTAGCCCATATGGCGAGACAGCCCGGTGTTTCCATATGAGCGCATGGGACGGGTAGACGTTCCTCCCTCTGTGGCCAGTGAATAGCAGCTTCCTGCCGGCTGCTGCTGCTGCCTCAGCCCGCTCTCAGGAGCTCTATTTCCCCTCACGCCCCGCTTGGCTCCCCGGCACGGCGGCTTCTCTCCGAGCACTACAGGCAAGTTTTACAAAACTGGGAGAGTAGTTCAGCGTGTTATATTTCCACAAAACAACCTATGCAGAGTTTTTTTTAAGGAGAAAAATTCGTGTGTTGCTTTTTTTCAGACATTTTCCCACGGTGGACCCGCCATGTTTACCCAGCAGCCGCTGACTGAGGACAGCATGCAGGCAGGCAGGCAGGCAGGCAGGCAGCGAAGGTCTTTAACATATGAACACATTTGGCTCAGTTTTGCTTCACTTTTAGCGAATTTAGGCAAAATTAATGCCTTTCCTCTAAATCCGATAAACAAACGTATCTCGACGTAAAAATAAAATAAAAAACTTTCCGGATTCACGTCAGGTTTTGCAACAATGTTAAAAAAAAACTAAGCAAACACAAATACGTATATAGGCATACGTGTTAGTTACTGCTGGTCTGGACACTTTCATTTAGATGAGCCCATCATTACAAGGATTTGCCAGTGTTACAACTGTGTGTTGCTTTTGAATGGTTTTATTCAGGACCGGGCTCGCTTGTGGGAGCCTCATTTTGGTCGGTTTACATGTTAAAGCCTCAATCAGAGGCAGAGGGCTGGATCAAAGCGAGTTAAGTGAGTAATTGAACTTTGTGGTTGCAAAGGTTATAGTCTCGGTTGACATGTTGCCAGAAAAATCTGCGGGCCTCCCTCCTTACTCTTTAGCTCCTACAGGTTGACTTTGAGTGTGTGTGTGTGTGTGTGTGTGTGTGTGTGTGTGTGTGTGTGTGTGTGTGTGTGTGTGTGTGTGTGTGTGTGTGTGTGTGTGTGACAGTGGTTTTCAGCCAGTGCAAAATGAGAGGAGAATTGCTTCTGTTGTAGTTCATAATATCTTTGATCCATCCATACATTTTACAAATATTCCCCCTTTCACCTTAATTTCCCATGTCCCAAAAGTCCACAGCAGCTCACCCTTGGGTTGGGTCCAGGAGGATTGAAAGGGAGCTAGGCTTTCAACCCGCAAGTATTACTGTTTTCTATCAGTGCATTTAGTCAGGGCTACATTCTTCGGAAAATGCAGACATTCTAACTCAAGGCCATTTCAATAGCAAGGCTACATCAGAATTCTCTGATAACAGCTGAGCACAAAGGGATTGTTGTGGTGTGACATTCTCAGAACCTGTAAAGATAGTTGATGCTTTAAAGAATTTTTATTTTATTTTATTTATTTTATTGACATTGTGTCAAAGTGGGTCCTTTGCATGTTCTTCAAGGCCAGTTGCACATTCAAGAACAAGTACCAAACAGTTTACCTTGCATTAAGCTTCACTGTCTTTCAAGCTGTCAAGGACCTGAGTGGTAAACACTTATGGGAAAAGCAACACTTTAAGTCTCCCTTAAGAACAAATACTTTGGTACATACTTCAGCAGCAGACTATTCAACAATATGGCTTTTATAAACTTGACACAGTTTGACGAATACTTTTATGTACTATACTTCTCATTCAGTGCTTACGCTGTTGCTGATAGAAATAAAGACACATAGATAAAAATAAATTTTAAAGTTCAGTTTGCAAATTATATATTTATTTAAAGCTTAAAAAACGATAAAAAAAACTAAACAATTACAAAATCATTTTGGATTAATTTTTGAATCTTTAGAAACACTTTTATAAACTTTATTAATTCCGTTATAATCAACCTGACCATGCTGTCTGAGCAGGTTTGCAGGCATGTAGGTTTGGACAGACCAACAGAAAGACAGTGAGGCAGGCAGGCAGGAGTCTACTGCAGCCCAAATTAAAGCGCTTTACAATCAGGCAGGGCGAAGGACGGCCCCGAGGCTTCTCAGTTTCCTTGTACTGGGGGTCTTAACCGAGGATCAACTTTCATGCAAGCACTCCCAGAAGAAGGATGTTTCTTTGTTCTATCAAGACCAGTCTACACAGCTCCTTCTCTCTCTTTCTCTGTTTGACAAGCTGAAGAGATGATGATATTAGGAAATGATTATGATAATAATATAATTACTTCTAATAATAATGTATCAAATAGACCATACTGGGCCTCTTGGTCAGTGCAAGGAAGCAATGCTGATTATAAACATCCTTTACACAGTCATTGATTTATTAAAGCAAGTAACTGTGTAGAATGTGTGGAAGTCCAATGTTCTACTGCGGCTACACCATAAATAGGAAATATTTACATGTCCTGTCATTCCTCCTTCAAATCAGTATAAAGCAGGGTTAATTGAAAATGGTAATGGCCAGTATGCGCACAAATTCATTGTCCACGCTGGTGCAAAATGTAGCTGATGTGCGCAGAAATGTGCTCTCTCTCTCTCTCTCTCTCTGAGAGGCCGCCATTGGATTTGTGTGGAATGAATACAATGTTGGACACAAAAGGAGCAAAGCAGAAAGAAAAGTGTCAATCTCCACCTGACTCAGAGCCCCATTACGGGGAGAGAGGACACACAGATGTGGTGTGTGTGTGTGTGTGTGTGTGGTATGTGCGAGATGAAGGGAGAGGTATAAAAAGAAACGACACCCAAAAGGCTGTATAAATCGCACGCATCCATTCCCTGTCATGATCAGAGGCCATTATCAGCAGCCCGAGCCCGTTCGCCAATCACACTGAATTATCCTGCAGTGAATCAACTGGTAGGCAGTTGACCAATGACTGCTCCCTTCACGCAGAGACCAACACTAACTCCGCTCAGTCAGGTTTCATTTCCCATTCTCTCTGTCACTCCTTTCATTGATTGGCTGGCTCCTGCACTTCCAACTAGACCCTATACTCTTTCATCAATCCCACCCTCCTTTGATTCTATTGCTTGGTGCACTGCACAGCAACATGCTTTTTTTTGGGGGGGGGGCTTGTGGCTGAGCAGTGATGAAATCTGGGGTCCCTGTGGCAACAGGCACTCTTGGTGCATGCATGTATGTGTATGAGCGTGGCATGTATGCATTTGTGTGTGTGTGTGTGTAGTTTTTAAGGCAGGGCAGTGCAAGCAGCAGTCTGATCCATACTAATGTTCATTGATAGGAAAATCAATGGTGCATTGATCCAAGACTTGGCTCCAAGAAAGAGAGAGGGAGAGGGGGGGGTTGCACGTGTAAAGGCTGGTGGAAGAGCGACAGAAGGAGGAAGAGATTAAGGAAGGAAAGAAGGAAGGGTTCAGGAAGTTGAGGAAGAGGAAGGAGAGCTGGGGAAAAAAGAAGTTGAGAACACGGCACCACCACCACCTACACTGTTTAGACTGTGTGTCTGCTGCAGATGTCAGAGATGAGACTGGAGCCTCCGTGGCTGCAGTTTGGAAGTGGGGGGGGGGGGGGGTAACTAACTATATGTGTGAACAACCTGTCCAGGCCCTAACTATTCTTTTCTTTTCTCTCACTTGTCTGGCAGACCTGCTCTTGAGAGTGGATGAACAAGCCTCAAATGGAACCTGAGAAGGAGAGAAAAAAGAGGAGAAACAGGAGAGGAGAGGAGGAGGGGAGGGAGAAAATCAATTTTCCCAGACAGAGGCAGGCCGCTCTAATGGAGGTCTAAAAGAAGAAGAGGAGGAGGAGGAGGAGGAGGAGAGGACATATTTTCCTCTGATTACCTCCTGTAGCCTTCCTGGCAGAACCTTGAAAGCTAGCATGGCTACGGAGTGGTCGCTCTTCTGACCTTTCCACAGAAGGTATGGAGTCTAGTATGGTTGCCTCTTTCACTTGACAGCAATCACTTTTTGAGGTGGAAAAGACACAGTGCGAGTACAAAAAAAAATCTCAACATGAAAAATGACAAATTGCAAGGAAATGGCAATCAGACACTGTGACCTGATGGATTTTAGATTTAAAGGAAATCATGAAAAATGATTTTTTTTCCCCCTTTACTCAAATGGCCAAATCTAAGCTAATTTTGTCTTCTTTTTTCAATCTCTACACTGCACTTTTACAGAAGTTATGTAACCCGCAGTTACATCTCAGAGAGAGAAAATGAGCTGGATTATACGGATAAAGGTTTCCATTTGGCCTAAGATGAATCATTTATAAAGTATAAAAGGAAGGAAATTTGTCATTAGTGTGTCTGCCGAACGCAGAAAGATATCTAAAGTACCCTTTTTTTCTTGCTCGGACGGCCTCTCTGATGTCATACGAGCAGGTCGCTATGTTCAATTTCCTGCAACAGGCTTGATTATGATAAATTGGTGAGTGAAGTGGACATTCGGTACAATGCAGAGAATGCGGGGCAGTGATTTGTTCCAGTTCTAGCTGAGTGAATTTGAAATCCCGTTTATGGCTGTCTTCATGAAGTCAAATGTGCGTGAGCAATGGGAGGAAGATTCGCTGGAGAATAACTCAACTGGTGCCTGACAATGGAGCAATAAATGGAAAATAATAATAATAATGAATCAAGCGTTTAAAAAAACATCCTCCAAACAGTTGAGGCAGAATTGTCTTAGTTAGAGCGATGAACAGATTTTGTGGTAAACCTGCCGTCTTTAGCATAAACTTTTTGAAGTTGAAGCCGAAAAGGCTTGTGACCTGCAGTAGAACCAACAAAAGAGGAAAAAAGGCCAAAAACAGGGACAGATGTGGCTCCAAAACCACAAAAACCCCTCCAACAGCCACTGTTGGTCTGCTCCCATATAGCTCTGTGATGCCCTCATTAAACTTGTGAATGTTCAACCAGCTTATTAAACAACGTCTCAATGAACTTTTTCCTTTTTTCTTGAGAACGCTTTACTGTACCAATACAGGGCTGGCTTTCCCAGGGAGAGGGAAACAGGGTGAAACCAAAGAGAGCCTACAACACACGGTTTCTGTTTTTCTGTCACTCCCTCTCTGCCTGCCTGCCTCGCCGGCTCTTTGTGTCTCTCTCTCTCTCTCTCTCTCTCTCTCTCTCTCTCTCTCTCTCTCTCTCTCTCTCTCTCTCTCGACCTGTGAGGTGAAAGTGGCTTCCATGGTAACGGCACACTCTGTTTATGCCACGACGTCTCACTTCATCACAAGCTGTTGATGGCTTTGATTTGCATGGGTGCCTGTGTGTGTGCCCCCCCCCCCCCCCATTTCTTCAAGATACTCCCTAAAATGCACGCACGCACACAGACACACACACACACACACATCATACAGGTGTTTGTGGAACTAATGGGACAGGTTCAAACCATAAACCACAGATATTTGATGGAGAACATTCCTCCATGAAGAAAATAAAGGATATGAAGAAGCGTTTTGCCATGATTATCTGAGGCACATTTCTCTTTGTTTAAAGTGAGACGTCAAGATATGACCTATGAAAAGTAGCTATTTCTACTCGGCTAATTCACTGGGTGTATGTTGAAAAAAACAACATAAGAACAAAACAAAACCTCTCTCTCTCTCTTGAGACGTCATACAAAAACACCAACATATGCATTTATCTTGTGCAAAGTGACATATGGAGCTTAACTTTGCACAAAAAAGGAAATTGGCACTTTAGTTGCTAAGATAAAAAATAAAAGAAGTAAATTTAATCATGCTCATTTCCTCATCCTGCGAGCTGATCCCGTACACTTAACCACTTAAATCACCAGCAGAAACAATGATTATGACTTCTTTTCAGCGAAAAAGCGGTCGCCCCCAATTAGTAGAGTAGAGGTGGAGAGGGAGTGAAGGGTATAGGGGATATGGGAGGGTAAGGGAGGAGGGAGGGAGGGCCTGGCTACAGCCTGACCCCCTGCAGGGCAGAAAAGGGGGGAAAAATGGATTCCATACCAGGAAATCCATTAGTGTAAGGGAAGCGGCGCAGGGGCTGGCAGCACGGTGCGGTCCGCCGTGTTTAAAAAGAAAAATCCTCATTAGGCCGTAATTTCTAAATTACAATCAGCATGGGCAGAATGAGAAGGCGAGGATCTGACCAACTCGTCGGGATAATCAGGGTAATAGCATGATTCGGCATGTGTGTTGGATCGGAGCGAGAGAGACAGGAAGACAGAGGGTGAATTTAAATATTGCAGATGGACACTGACTTATTTTTATTTTTATTTTTTTTTTTTTTAACTTTATTTTTTACTATAAGGGATCTTGATTGGTATGTGTGTGTGTGTGTGTGTGTGTGTGTGTGTGGAATGAGTAGGGTGGCTAAAGCAACAAGCTAATGGATAGCAGGAGTCCCCATCTCTATGGAAATCCCTCTTCTTCATCTCTTGCCACCGTCTCGCCCTCCACCACGGAACAAGTTGGAAGTGGAAAAAAAAAGAATTGGTGAAAGTGAAGTGAATCAGTGGAAAAGGAAGAAGAGGGAGTGAGTGAGGGGCCTCTGTAAGGGAGTGGGAGACAGAGAGAGAGGAGGGGAAACTGCGGGAGGGGGGGGAGTGGAGGAAGGAGAAGAGGTTAATTTGCACATATTAGAGAGGGCAGGATTTTTCATTAAAAAGAGATTGAAGTTGATATATGCCTGTGCGCTCCTGACACACTGTACACTCTGATTGTGTTAAGTCCTTGACAGAACAAAGGATTTCCCCCTCTCTCTCTCTCTCTCTCTCTCTCTCTCTCTCTCTCTCTCTCTCTCTCTCTTTCCCTCCATCTATCTCTTAACAGCCGTTGCAGCGCGGGCTAGGCTACAGCTTCTGGCAGCATTTTAGCGGCTCCATGGAGCTGTTTAATGGTAAAGAGAAGCCCAGGCCAGGAGTGTCATATCACCTCGGGAGCCCACTCTCCACAATGCACACACATACACTCGCTTTCTTTACAATGTAAATTCACATCCAAGCAGGGGGAACAGAACGGCTTTCATGCTATATGCCACCATTCCATTTGCATCCAATCGGCTGGGCCAGAGGCTTTTTTCAGTGACATTTTGGTTCTCAAACAGGAAGCACATGGAGCCAACACCTTTTGAGACGTAGGCAAGAGCCGATATATTTTAGAGGTATGATAAAAAAAACATGGTTTCACGGTATCAAATTACTGGAATTACAGCTCTTTCAGTAAAATGTATGATGCAGGAACATCCTGAATATTAATAAACTTGTATGATAAAGGTGCTCCGGGGAACTTTCAGTTCGTGTTCATTCTTGCACCCCCTTTGGAAAAAAGTGGTACTATTTTTAGTATGCCAGCTGTAGTTCCTGGGTGAGGGTACCTTTAACAAAGGCATTAAGAAAAAGTTTACAAAAATAGTATTCTTTGCACTGATGGTCTTGTTTGCTGTTACATGTTATTTATGATCATCAGAGGATAAGTTCCTCGTAGCACCTTTGACATTCTGTGTGGTTCTACCTTAGAACGGTATGATGGAAAATAAAAGAGGTTTTGGAATCCTGACTTTTTCAAACCGCTGTATACCTTTAAACCGGTTATCAACCCATGCTTAGTTGGACAACTGACAAAGCTTCCCAGTCAGTTCCAGTCAAGGCCTACATTAGCCCAGGTAAGCTGATCTATAGTCTGCCTGCGGCTGCTTGCTGCCCTGAAGGCCAACTCATACTTGGGGGCGCTGAAACAACAACAACAAGAGGCGATCATAACAAAAGTTCCTTGCCTTTCTTTATGATCTGTTGTTGTTCAGGACACACGCAACTGGTATAAATCTCAACCTTTTCTTTTTTATCTTGTTTTCCTCGGGCCACGTCTGTCAGTCCACGCTGGAGGGCTCTGCCTGATCTTTGACCTTTAGTTAGCGCAGACCTGTTTCACGCACAGGCACAGCACACTATGCGTACGAAACCGGCACACACACAGAGTATACTATAGGAGATATTGATTGGGGATAGATAGATAGAGGAAGGGCCCGGGTCCTGATAAGGAGGCCATATTTGATGTTTGTTCTGGCAGTAGAGAGAGATTAAATCACAATGAGCAGCCCCGCTCCGTCCTTGGCTTCGTCCCCACTCGAGGCTTTACGGGGAGTTTAGGGGTCAAGCTTAAAGGATGACGGGTGAGGCATTGTGGACAAGTGGGGGTGGGGGGGCACCCGGTCTGCTTAAATCCACTGTGGTAAGAGCCATTGATTAACATGCCCCGGCTGCAATGTTATTCAAGGGTGCAGTTTTTCTGTGCAATTCCAAGGTTTTTTCAACATTTTAAGCTGTCTAGATGCACAACGACAACTGCTTCTATTTCCAAAAGGCAGATCTTTGTTTTTTCCCCTGGTCCTACCCCTGCAGAATGTAGTGGACTGATTGACAGGCATCAATATGTGTCTGTGGACTCACAATGGGTGTGAGCTCAGGTCTTGTTCCCTTCAACACGCACGCAAGCATGCACACGCACACACACACACACACACACACACACACACACAAACACACACAACCACTGCTGCTCTGCATATCCTTCTGTTTAAGAATTAGGACCATACTGGTCATACCAGACAGTGGGGGGGGGGGATCCCTGTGTGTATTGAATTGAGTGAGGGTGTGTTTCATTGCCTATGAATTAATTTTCCTCTTTGCAAGAAGAAGATAGCATAATTTCTTCCTTCAAGAGTTACAAAGACCAGGTTCAAGGGTTTAAAAAAATTAAGCTGTAAACATATACAATGACATACGATAAATACATTAGCATGGGCATTTATAAAGTCCTTATACATATATCTACATTGATAATCAATGACTGATTACAACAATGTCAAATTGACAAGCATCCGTGCTTATTAAGTTAAGATATACGTTTTTGTCAGATATAAAGACAAACACTCGAACATATCCTTATTCTTGCTTCCATCCACACTATAGTGTGTTCGCCTCATTTCATCATTTGGGAACTGTTCACATTCCGTAAATGTAAATGATAAATGTTTCTATCTGGGGAACATTTGATGTCAGAATACAGGAGAACTGGTGCACACATGAAAGCACTTGTCGGTGGAGCACATGTGCTCTGAATCCACATGTTTGTCTTCAGCATTTCCCCTCAAGACACAAAAAAGAGAGAGCCTCTCCTTTATTCATTCTCCGGACTCCCGTTCATCTGACCAGGTATTCACTGGACTTCAGTCTTGTCATCACTACACTACAAACCTAAAGGTTCTATCCTATTGATTTTCAACATAAATCAGTGGTAACATCAACATAGGCCAGAGCCTGGTTCTGCCAGTGCAGTGACCTCAGAGTCCACCTTTTTACATATGACCAGAGCCAACCCAGGATCCAAATCCCCCGGACGGAAAGAAGGCAGCATGAGTAACGTATGAAAGGCTGTGTATGTTGGCCAGTGTGTGCGCGCGGTCTCGAGGGTTGGGAGATTATGTCGACAAAAGGTGCACCTGGTGCTTTAGATTGAGTTTCTCCTCTCCTCCCCTTCCTGCCTTTATCCCTTCTTCCATCCCCCTCTCTCTCCCCTTCTCTCCTCTCCAGCCATTTCCAACATTGCCCTGGGACTTTTAAAAGATTAGACAACAGCTTTTAGAAATGGTGCCACTAATTTGCGTCAACAGCTCGGTGCGAGCGAGGCTAATGGAGAATATACTTTTTTAATATCATAAACAGCTCCCCAGTCGTGGGGATGCACTTTCTAGTTATTGTTATGCACTTCTATAACCACGTGTTGTGTGTCAGGGCAGATTAATGAGCCCCATCCCTATATGAAACTCCGATCTAATGGGTTTGATAAGCAGATATGCATGTTCTCAGTTACATAGTGTAAAGGTCTGGTCTATCATATCACAATGCAAATATAGTGAGAACCGCATCAAGTCACTTGTTGATTTATAGTCAGTTTTCGGAGCTTACTTCCACTAGTTTTTCTTATTTTGTTCCCCACACTCAAACTTGAAGGGGTGGAATAGGCTAATAGACTATCTAGGGTCCTCTGGGTCCAATATTAGTGAAAGTCCATTAAAGGTACTGATATTATCAGCGCAATGTACCATAATAATCTAAAGTAAAAGTACTTATACTACAGAAAAGTGGCCTTAATGATTAATATGCCTTACATTATTAGATCATTAAAGGTGAAGTAAGCGGTTTATTTATGTTAATATAAGTGTTAAATCGCTCTTTATTCATACAGTGATCACTTACATAATGTGCGCGTTTCATAAAGCCGATCTCTCAGTCAGCTGATCTACATGTAATCGGCAAATAAACTTATTGGAGGATCCAGAAATGTTCATCCAATCACAAGAGAGAACGCTATAAACCGAAACCCGTCTCCCTCACTTATGGTCTCACTGCCGGTGCACGCCAGAGCGACAGATGGGTGAATGTTTTTGCGCCTACAATGGCGGAGCAGGTAAAAATCCTTCCCAATGTCTGTTTTGATGGTTTTTATCATGTTTTATCACACTTGAGATCTGAGATGATGCTAAATAACTCGCTGCTTGAAGTGCATTAATGTGGTGACGTAGGGACGAGCAAGGGGACTGCTAACTGCAGTAACTGACAGTAAGTTAGCTAAACGAACCATTCCGCTTACAGCACCTTTAATATTGGGTGCTGTATTTGACCGTTGTAGCCTGGTAAAAGTGGAGCTATTTGAACCACTTTACAGTTAGATATTGCAGTCTAGAGTTTCCTGACCTGAGGGTTGAGGCCCCCCGGGCCCTGCGGATCAACAGCTTGATCTGAGAAAATAGCAAAAGGGCAAAAATTCAGCTCCACAAAATTGCTCCAATTTCTTTGGACTTTTCTCTAATCTTTGTCTTTTTTTCTTCTTTTTATTTTTGTTAAGAATTGGATAATTGTAAACAATGGAGAAGTTCATGGGGGAAATGTTTGGAGGAACTGCTAACAACTCAAAGAGAGGTTGGAAATCACTGCTTTAGTTTAAGAATGGATTATATTTCATAAGACTGTTATATACAGTATATATGAGCTATACTATATACCGTTACAGTATGTGGGTGTGGGTGTTTCTTTTTGAAAAGAAACAATAGCTGTCATCTAAATATAGAGGTGTAAAAACTACAAGATATCATAAAAATGCA
>NC_137225.1:9626973-9646973 GCF_949987685.1 Ammodytes marinus | reverse complement strand
GATGTAAAATTGTAAACAGTTCCATTTTATTGAGCTAAACTGCAAGTAGCCTACTCATGTGGTAGAGTTTTGTGGAGATTTTTACTTGCCTGTATCGAGGGGCCAGGGACGGGAGGTGCTGTGTTGCACAGAGTAAGCCCCCAGAGACACATTTTTTACATTACATTACATCTTAGGCGACATACATTTTCAAAGTACAAGAGTTAACGGTGCATGGCTTGCATTACATTTTACTGTAATTTGTACAGTTTCCGTGTGTGTGTGTGTGTGTGTGTGTGTGTGTGTCAGGGGGTGTGACGGAGGAATGTCACTTAGCAGAAGACTACAAGCTATCTGAGAATGAAGAGGGATGAGGCCTGAATCCTGCTGCTTCTCCTCGCAACCATTATCCTACAGGAGAGACCTGTGTGTGTGTGTGTGTGGGGGGGGGGGGGGGGGGGGGTACACACACACACACACACACACACACACACACACAGCCCTGGGAGTCTCCTCAGCTGTTCCTTGTACCCTTCCTTTTTCCTCCTAAACACCTCTGTTTGCCGGATCTGGTTCCACTCGGCACCGAATCATGGGCCCCCAGCAGCTGACTGCAGGTTTTCTTGGCTGTGGATTAAGCCTCCTAATGGCAGCCACTCTGTGATGATTTACTCTGCATTACTGTACACACCAGCGGCTGCCTCCTCCTGCTAATGGTTTATTACACCGGAGCCTCTCTCTGCTTTATTGCTCTTTGCTCCCTGCATCCCTCTCTCTCTCTCTTTGAGGCTGAGCTCCAATTAAATAATTGAACTGAATTACCAAACATGTGGCCAAACCTGTGTAAGAATTACTTGCGGCAGTTGGTTAACTTGTTGTTAATGGTTTTGTTTTCATTTCTGCTCGGCTGCAGTGCCACACCCAGGATAGGAAAGATCAAGGCAAGCAAATTGAAAACCAAATGTCCTGTGACAACCATGTACCTCCAAACCATAAGCTTTCAATGATTTGAATAAAACAGCTTTGATGGGTGGGAATTTTAAATGGTTTATTTGATATCAAAAATATAAGGATTTTCTCATTCCATAAAAGAGGGCAGAATTCTGCAATTTGTCTGAAAAAAAATCAGAATTGCCACATTTTGGAGATACGTGGATTTCATTGCAATGTTGGATGGTAGGCTTCCTATTGTGGCTTTAATTGTGGATCATGGTGAAAGTTATATTTGGTAAATTCAAACACATTTTTAAGTAGATTATAGCAACACCCTTTTTTGTGTCATCCCATGCTTTCAACATTTTATTTAAGTTAAAAATATATATATATTTTAATGCTCCTTGTGTAGCATTGAAGTTGTCAGTGGATTTAACTAATCAATTTGATAACATTAAAACTCAAATTCTTTCTTAATAAAAAAA
Organism: Ammodytes marinus; assembly: GCF_949987685.1. Lineage (NCBI taxonomy): Eukaryota > Metazoa > Chordata > Actinopteri > Uranoscopiformes > Ammodytidae > Ammodytes > Ammodytes marinus. Next base: position 9,645,576 of record NC_137225.1, on the reverse strand, counting down.
ACTAATTCTGTTTATCAGCAAAACCAAACATTTGATTGTATAATAATAATCTACTCCCATAACTTCACTGCAGCATTGCTTGTCCTAAATTGTCATGGTAGTCGTGTGTGTGTGTGTGTGTGTGCTGTAGTACTGTACAGCGGTAACACTTCTAGAGTCAAATCATTTCAAGCTGTGTCATTTGGTTTTCATGGATGCAATCAGGACAATACAAATAAAATCCAGAATCAAATCAAGCTCTCCTCTCTTTTGGTTTCGCTCCGCTTCGAGCTGTCCTGATTGCAGTCTTGCTCTCCTGCTTTGTTGTCTCTGAACAATGCGATACAAATTTGAAAAGCTTCATTGTGAAGCAGGAGACTAAATACTACAATACAGTGATTGAAACTAACAGTTAGAGGCAGCAAGGTACCCTGACTGCTGCAGAGCATTCCTCTGTGTCGGCAGCTCAGCTGGTGTCTGAGGCCAAAGAAGATATCTGCCCAACATTTGTCTAATCATCCAGGGCTTAACCCTCCTGCTGGCCTGCTATCTGTGTGTGTGTGTGTGTGTGAGAGAGAGAGAGCGAGATCTCCTGTCTCCTAACATCAGGGCTTAGTAGCGTTTTGACTTTTTGATCAGGCACCTGGTCAGGCAGCACACAGGGGTCCTCCATCAGCTGGTAAGCCCTCCCACCTCCAGGGAGGCTTTCTGGGGGAGTGTGATCGATGATGGACACAGCAGCTCTGCCCTGTGTGTGTGTGTGTGTGTGTGTGTGTGTGTGTGTGTGTGTGTGTGTGTGTGTGTGTGTGTGTGTGTGTGGCATGGAGCTGCTATTACTGGGAGTGGAGGGAAGGTATAGCTTATAAAAGAGATGGTCCTGTGTGGTGGTAGTGGTGGTTGCGGTGGAGGGAGGGGGTGTATGCTGTTTAAACAGCCTGGCCTTGATTGACAGGGCTGATAATGAGTGGAGGGTTTGGTTCGTGGGGGGCAGTGAGGGATATTTGGTAGTGAGAGGGAGTGTGTGAGCAAGTGCTCAAGAAAAGCAAAAAGAAACGGGGGGGGGGGGGGGTGTGTTGTTGAATGCAGGTTAGAGAGAGAGAGAGAGAGTGTGTGTGTGTATGCAGGGAATGGGGGGGACTGAAAACTCCTGAAAGGGGTGAAGGGGGGCAAGGGGTGCAGGAGGAAAGTGAGCTTTTAATTACCAGGGCAGAAGCAGATGTAGCAGAATGGTGCCCCCACCTCTAAACACACACGCACGCACGCACACACACACAGAGGTAGTTTCTTGGCAGCTGGAAGTCATCAGCTTCGGGGGGTGTGTGTGCATATTTGTTAGGACAGGAGCCTTGAAGCACATTGTTTAAATTGAAAGATGTTCAGCTTCTATTGGCACTTCTTAGCTCCATGATTATTCATTCCCCCCCTCCTCCTTCTTACTGAATAAATCACATCTTGCGGCTGCCATCTCCTCCATAATTTTCAATGTAATTAATGCCTCATGATATAAACCAGGTAAGCCATTTCCTTATTTAACCACACCGTGTCATTTGACATTCTCTGTTAGTGGATGTGTCCTGTGCTATTTTGTGCATAAATTTGATATGCTCTATATATTCATTTGAACAAGTTACATTGTAACTTCTTATAGGCTTAATTTTCCTCATTTGCTCATATGAAATTATTACATGTGTAGTTTATACAGTATGCATGTCTAAAAGTGCATATATTAAATGTATTTTATATGAACTTTTACATTTTTTTACAGATTATTTTTTGACATTTTCTATGCTTTATTTATAGTGCAGAGACGGATGAAATGGGGCTGCACTCCAACCACTACACCAGGAGCGCCCCCATATATCTGAGCTTGGAAAGAAAGCTTTTAGCTTCAGTGCCCGACTCATGGAACAATTTACGGCAACAAATTAAAATGAAGACCTTTATATCCTTTAACAAATGTAGACACATATTAAATCTGCCGAACTCTACCTGTAACTGTTTTAATTAGGCTATATTGTACTTTCACCCATTTCATTTTAATTGCAGCCATTCTTCATCGCTGTCTAAATGTTTAAATTGCTTTATCTCTTTATCAGCTTGTTGTGTATTTGATGTATTTGCATTGTATATTGTGTACGTATTGTTGTTTTTTGCTTTGCATTTGTTGACTTAACGTCATTGAAAATGCTGGTCAACCTTCAATGATCTCTCGTGTATAAATAAAGGTTGAATTAAATGAATAAAAACACTCTTAAAGCATTGTTACTACAATATTTGAAAATAGAATTTGGATTATATTGTGACAAAAGACCAGTATAGTCCAGTACTTTATCCATAGTGTTTCTTTATTTTGGTGTTTTGAAATACAATGTCAAAGCCCCCCCACCCCCACTATCATTTTCCACTTGTACAAAATTGATCCAAACAAATGTGTGCACAGATGAAAACACGGTGCCCAAAGTATAAAATGACTTCTCATCAAGAAAAATGGTGCAAAACTTAAAAAAAGAAACACAATGTCCCTGAACATATAAAAATAAATTAATACTTTGTGTGTCCAGTCACTGTCAACTTTTTTTTTCTTCTTGTCTGGTCCTAAAGATTCACACACAAACTGAGGCTTCATTGGCTTTCCTTCACACCAGCACGGGCCAATCACAATCACTTATGTACACCAACGGCCAATGAGAAAGGTTTATGTACACTTAACGAGGTAAAAACTGTGCCACTGAACGCCAAACTGGCACACTTCCTTCCCCCCTACAAATAGCTATATACAGCCACGCCCCTGCCCCAATCAGCCAACTATCAAGTAGCTTCTAGCTTCCAAACACAACACAGAGTAAAGTCATTAAAAGGGGTTTACAGCGACATTCGACTGTAAGCGGGGGAAAAAACAAAAAGACAAACAAAACTTTACACAGTAGTACAAAATTATGTTAAATTGCAACACCAGAAGGCTTTAAAATATATCATCTTATGCCTATTGAACAAACAATCTCCAAATAAATAAAAAGCACAATACAAAGTTGGCTTTGATATTAGAGAGAATGCAGCAGAATTATATTTAATGGTTTTGTGTAACCTGACATTTTTAACCAAGTCTTTTTTTGTAATCTGTTGCCTTAGCAATTAATTACCAGTAGCATTGTGAAGGAACTGGGTTTGAGTGACGGGGACACCGGTAAAAAGGAAAAATAACTCCCGCCTTAATAACCCCCAGGCACTTGGGTTTGGACCCTGACTGGCCAGTCCTGACTATTGTGGGTTTTTATTGGCCGCTGCTGTCGGCCTGTTAGGTCCTGATAGGCTGGTCCTGCTGGAGAGGTAGGTGCAGCGGGGGGCTCAATCAGCAAGATGAAAGGTAATGACTTCCACGCGGTGACAAACCACAACACCATTTTTCTTTTTGTGAGTGTGCTCTGTGGGGATCAACGTGTGCCCCTCTCAAACATTCAACTTGCTGTTTTTTTTCTTCTTTTTCTGCTTTTCCATTTCACTTTCCCTGAGTGAGCCCCCTGTATCTGGCCCGAAGAAGAGACAGTCCAAAAGAAAGAGCAAGACTTCCGCGGTGACCGTACGAGGCTTGGCTCACTGACATTAAACGGATCGACGCAAACAAGAGTAAAAGTGACACAGGGAAAGGGGGGAAGGCAACGGGCGAGAACATGTGGAATATTTTCACAAGCCTCTCAACCCGATATTCCCCTCTGGACCGCTGCGAGACAGATGTCAAACATACATCTGCTACTGTTAAGTCCTGCGGTGGGGGGAATTGCATTTTCTTTTTCTTCTTTTTATAACTACGTATTTGTACTATTTTTCTTTTTACATTTGTGTAGTTCTTCTGTGTATGAGCTAGCTTGTGTGCCGAGTGCACAATTCTGATAGCTAAGGAGGCCCCTGAGAGAGAGAGAGACAGCAGAGAGACCAGACGGAGAGGGATAGTGTAGAACGGGGACGCAGTGAGAGAAACATGTGGAAAAGAGAGGAAATGATGCAAGAACTTGTCACAGAAAGACAAGCAGACAGATTAAAGGAAGGAAAGAGAGGAATTTAAAGAAAAAGCTGACCTGTTATTCAACTCACCTGTTGAGTGAAGGTGAACATACACCATAGTGCTTACTTACTGACACTAACACGCTTAGTTGCTAACCAGTGATAACAAATGAAAATCATCATCTCAACAGTGACAAAATTGGAAACCTGAAGCGCTAAAGCTAACGAGTTAAAACATCTACAACTGGATGGAAATAAATAGAACAAAATCAACACAAAAAGCTGTGCTAAGATTTACCTGAAAAACGCTGTAAAAAATAAACCCGGCAAAGTCTAATAATAGAGTGAGCTGGTGACTTTGAAATGAACGCCATAGCGACTCCACCACAACGTGTGCTCATGTGTTAGCGCAGCAGAACCACTGGAAAGAATAATCTAACGAGGAGAGGAGGTTTTCTCTGCTGCCAAAAGTCTCATCACTGAACTACAAAGTAGACCAACCGGCTGATCTCCCCCTGGAAACTCTGCATATTTATATTTTTAAAAAAAAGAAAAAAAAGAGAGCATTTCTTCCGTCATGTCTTCTCTTGCCCTGCGACACCTAAGGCCTTTTCGGCTAGCCGCGTTTTCTGGGCCCCCTGTGCGTGTGTGTGTGCGTCAGCGTGTGCGTGCTGCATGGCCAGGAAGGGGTTGGCGGTGATGGCGCCTTGGCCCTGGAGGCTGTTGATGATTGGCAGCTGAGCGGAGGACAGAGGGATGGAGGGAATCTGGCCGGAGGACGAGAGGGACTGCAGGTGCTGGAGGTCCTGCTGCTGCTGCATCAGTTGGTAGAGCAACACCTGCTGCTGCTCCTATGGGGGGGAGGGGGGGGGGGGTGTGGAGGAGGAAATGGAGGAGGAAATGGGGAGGGAAAATGCAAAAGAAAGAGGAAAAAAAATAGGATTAAGTGAAAGAAAGAATAGGAAATGAGAGTTGGATAAGAAGGACAACAATGACGGATGGAGGAGAATAGAGCGGAGAAAAGTGGGGTGAGGGATAAAAAAAAAGTTAATAAGCTTGGTGATTTAGGCCATTATTCAAAGGAAGATTGAAGCTAAAATGTCTTTGTGCGGGTTTAACTATGTGTGTGATAGTGACGGCTGTGTGTGTGTGTGTGTGTGTCGTACCGCTGAAGGATGTGCAGACAGCAGCTGCTGGAGCTGATGCTGCTGCAAGAGGAGTCTGTGCTGCTCCGACAGCAGACCAAGCCGCACGCCGCTGATGAGACAAAAACACACCACACACAGTCAGACCAAAAACCAATACACACACTGTTGACATGCTATCAGCTCATAGCACAAGGCATTTTAATACACAATGTCAGACGTTTACACAGAGGAGACCAGGAGGAACTCATGAACTATTTATGACACCTCATGAAATGGCTGTGAAGAACAACTATTTTACATGCATTTTCTCTTTACATAATACATCTATGGAGACTCTTTAGTGACATGAAGGACACACACAGTGACAGGTTGTTGAACCGACTTGTGTCTCACCTGTTCTTACTGGTTGCTGAACTGCTATAATCCAACACGCAAGCAAAAAGGAAGAAAAGGAGCAGAGGGTGCAATAAAGTTCACATTCAAACATCTTGGGAAGCCATGAAGACAGTGATGCTGCCAGAAATAAATGTTCCTTGACTTTAGGAATGATTCTGGCGTCTTCAAAACGTTATGATGTGGTGAAGCTAGTGTAAACAAGGTTAGGGCGACTGGAACAGATCTGGAGGCCTTTAATGCACTGACAGTAAACTGATGTGTTGGGGCGGGTGAAATGACACAACATACAATAGTTGTATTATGAAAGTGACCATAAAACACTATTTAAAATGACCGAGCACTTGTTTCTGTCATTCAATTTTTCTTACTTAAAGGAATAGTTAGACATTTTTAATTTGAAGGTTTTTGACTCACTCTTCGGCTAAAGAACAAGGCGACAAAAACTGTTCCTGTAACTGTGCGTGCATTTTTTATATAGAAGTGGCCAAAGGTAACCTTATCCAGGTTAGCTTAACCCATTGATGACGGCTGCTGCACTACGCCACATTGTATCTCTTGCCTGATGCTGCGTAGCGCAGCATTGTTACTTTATCTCATTTTCATGGCGTGTGCAGCATAGAATGCACTGTCATTGGTTCAAATACACATGAGGTGGGTTTTGTTGATTTTTTTAAGACCATGTGACCACCCAAAAGTTGTGTGGTTTGCCGAAAATCACGTCAATCAAAAAAATTAAAAATAAATAAATAAATAAAATAATTAAAAAAATACGCCGGCTGTGTCAGCGATAGTGTATTACAGAACAGTTAGTGGCGTTTGGTGCGCAGAATCTAGGTCTACTATAGGCTACTGAAGAAAATCACACAACACATTGCATCTATTTATTAACAATATTTATGAATTTAGGCTATATTTTGCTGCTCCAACTCAAATTCAGCCCAGCCAGGGATAGTTAAGTTTCAGTTTCATCTCCGTGGCATACAGCCGTTTGGACCAGCTGATCGGCTCCCGACAGCGGGAGTAACGCGCCCCACACACATCCTGCGTCTACCTCTGGAGCGCGTCGCGTTACCTTACTGCTGCCTCTCTCGGACTTTTCTCGGACACACATGCAACGTCTCAGCAGCTGCTGCTGCAGCGCTGCTTCTAAAAGCCCTATCTTTCTACATAGAGTTTGCATAGATAATTCCCATTAAAAATGAAGTTCTTTCATGTCATCTATGATGCATATGATTTATATTGAGTCTGGACAGTAATCCGTGCCCCCCATTGCCATTTTTTTTCTTTTTTTTTGCCATATTTTCGCTTGTTGGAAGTTTTATTTTGAAGGGGACACACCAGGAAATGTTGAAACTACAGCGAAAGCTGCCGGTATGAAGTCAATATGACTCTCAGCAGAGTATTTCAAAAATCACTTTACTGATTTATACGGGAGAGAGAGAGGGGGGTGTGGTCGGGGAAGAAGAAGGCCGTAGACACAGATAGAGCAACGGAAAACTGTTGCGCTCATCATGATCTTTTTTATTTCTTCACTATATTGGATCTCTATATGTGTCATTTATCCAAAAATGAAATGCCAGAACTAATTGAAAATTAGGTTTTAAATCCCTCGGATTTTGATTGCACAATTAAATCGTGAAATAAAGGGATTATTCGCGTATACGACTGAGGGATGTTTTATTTTGAAATAAACACACCGGGTAAACGTGTAACTAGAGTGAATGCTGCTTGTATGACTGTCAACAGAGTATTTCTCTATCAGTTAAAGCACAGAGACGCGAGAGAGACGCGCTGCTCTCAGAAAAAAAATAGGCGAGCCTCCTGAGGTGAAGGGGAGCGTCGCTGCAGACGTGCCTCCGACGCGCCTCAGCAGTGCGTCTGAGGTTGGATGTGTGCTCGCTCTACGTTGATTTCACAGTCTGTGACAAAAAGTCAGACGCAGACGCGAGGTAGACGCGCAGTAGAGGTAGGATGTGTGTGGGGCGCGTCAGTCTGCATTCCAGTTGTACTGGGAAGTCGGATTTATGGTGCCAGTGATAACTGAACTAAATTATAAAATAACGCTATCTCCTCCTTCCTATATCTGTCTATCTTTATCCCTCCACTACTATCCATGCAGGATTATAACCTCATTTATCACATTATTTTTAAATATTTTATATTATTTATTTATTTATTTTCTCCTAAAGTCAAATACATACTAGAAAGAAACCAGGAAGTGCCGTGACGGTCATGTATGTATTTGGCTCTTAAATGACATAACGTGTTCAAAATTTAGAGTGCAACATAAAGTGGTAAATAAACAAACCCCAACACAGGGGCGTTTAGTGATGTTGTAAAGTTGCTCCCCATGATGACTATCCGTCAGACGTACCTATTATGAACGGGCATTGTAGCTGCTCCTGTAGTGTGTGTGTGAGGGCTGATGGTGCCGGCGGGCGTCTGGATCACCCCGTTCAGCCCAACCATGCCCCCCATGCCCAGCGCACTCCCTGTCCCCAGAGCACCCATCAGCCCCGCCATGTTGGCTCCCATGGCCACCCCCACACCATTCAGCTGAGGCGGGCTCTGAGAGACGGAGGGAGGGGTGGAGAGAGAGGAGGTGGAGCCACTGCTACTGTGGCCTCCACACGACGTGCTGTCCTGAGGGAGGGAGGGAGGGAGGGAGGGAGGGAGGGAGAGACACCATCAATGAAGACACTTGTATTTAAATCTACTCCACACATTCTCTTGATAAAATACACTTCATCACTAATGGAAGTTAGTGATGTGGTTCACCTTATTCACTGTGTAATAAGGTGTGAAATCATCACATGAACTCATTAAACTAAACTTTACCTTTCATTTGAAGCTCAGCTAATTGAGTTATTACATGAATGATATGTCTGTGCTAGTCATTAGCTATGCGTTTGTTCTTACCTGAACTGGTAAAGATGAGTCAGTGCCTCCCAGATGAGCTCCTTTCATATCTGCAACACAAGGGAAGGCACGTTTAGATTGAAAATGCATTTGGGCTGCGAACAGTGATACACCTTTCTTCATGTTCTCAGTTAATCAATGATCATTTAGTCAATGAAATCTATCAAATCTAAAAATGATTTGATTAGGAGATTACTCATTTAATGAATGCATTAATTCAGGTCTTGGGTGTGTGTGTGTGTGTGTGTGTGTGTGTGTGTGTGTGTGTGTGTGTGTGTGTGTGTGTGTGTGTACCAGAGGATGCGGTGGTGGGGGTGAAAGGCACTGCTAGCTGGGCGCTGAGGAGCTGCAGTCTCTCTTTCTTCATGGTCAGAGTTTGGATCTGCTCCTCCAGCTTCCTGTTCTCCTCCTGCAGCTGGTGGAGGGACTTCAACATGCCCACCACTGGAACACACAGGAGAGGTAGAAGACTCATTAATAAGGATTTCAATCAAGTATTTTTTTTAAAATAAAAATCGGGCTTTACCTACATTATAGTCTAGAGGTAATGGTGTTTATGTTTGGAGTATTGGAGTGATATTTAAACAAGCATAAACAATGTTGGTTTGACTTTAAGGAATGCTACTCATTCCTTAAGGCAAAACCTCAGTAGCTGGATAGACACATTGCACTCCCAAGGGAGGTCAGAGGTCAAGATGAACTACAGAACAGTGACTGTGGAGGACAGTGGACTGGTTGCCTGACGAGGCGGAGAAGAAGGCGACTCATCCAAATGAACCATGAGCTTTTTAACAACTAGGCCGCCTTGCTTCCTTTTTTCATTCTCACTTTATAGATCCCCGAAGGGATGTTCAGACCGGCAGATAACTGACAGGGATCGACACACAATACAATAACAAAAGACCGCACACATGGCAGCAGCGGGAAATGCAAACGCAGATCCATCAACTGATAGGAAGTGAGAAATTAAATTGGCGAAAAGGGAAAGGTTGGAAATAAATAATAATTAGACATAGAGGGAGATATCGAACCTAAATACTTTTTTGACGCTGAGCTGTGTGACAAGTACCAAAAGTTGGCATGGATTTAAAATCTCAGTTTGACGACTGGAGACGACAATTTAAATTTAAATTTAGAAATATAAGAATATGTGAATTTGAAAAAGCTGTGGGGGAAAAAAAAACTGCTGAAAAGTTTGATCTTATAGGGTTGTTTGGTTCCTGAATAGGGCTTCACTAGAATAAACAATTCTCTTGTTTAAAGCCGGCACCGTGTGTGTGTGTGTGTGTGTGTGTGTGTGTGTGTTTGAATGTGTGTGTCCTCTCACCGTCTCCCTGCGCTCCCTGCTGCAGTAGAAAGCTCTGGCCCTCGTTCCACTGCCTCTCCAGGAGCTGCTCTATGCTGGTGGCCACCGGGGGCATCGCCTCCCCGCCACCGCCTAACCCCGCCCCTAGCAACACCGGCCCTGGCAACGACCCCGCTGAGTCATAGCGGATCTGCAGTCCACCAATGGGAGAGCTGAATAGAGAGAGAGAGAGAGAGAGAAAGGGAGAGAGAGCATGGATAGAAGAGGAGAGATAGAGAGGTCAATGGGGAGATTAACGACCCAACATAAACGTCAGACAAACATAGACACTGCTGGCTATAAAACTACATCAATTTGTTGTTACAGTGGCCTCTAATGAAAAGGGGCCAGGCTTTCTGTCTGTGTGCGAGAGAGAAAGAGAGAGAGAGAGCGAGAGAGAGAGAGAGAGACACTGAGAAAGGGAAGTGGACTGTCCTGATGTGATAAATCTCAGTGTGTGTGTGCTGGAACAATCTGTTGAGTGTGAAAGAGGGAAAATGAGGGACAGCAGGAGAGAGTAGAGAAGACAGACAGATTTGCTTTATGTAGGGGGAAAAGTAAAAAAAAAAAAAATGACAGTAATGGCAAGATTGAATCTCTTTTGAATCACAACGCAAACGTAAATACACTTTGAGTGTCGATGTCAAAGCGTTATCCAAAATCTGTAATGTTAAATTAATATTTTAATTTATATTTCGACAATGAATTAACGCTCAAATCCTCAAAGTCAAAAAATATGACTTTCAATGTGCTACTGTATCAATTTCACACCATGCTTTTCTATAGCGGTATTTTCTTTAAAAAAAATTAAAAGCCACTTTCTCCCACACAAATCATGTCCCCTAAATAAAGAAGGCAACTGATAACACAGGTGTCCATTGTAACCAACCTCATCAAGTGAAATTATCCATCCCACAAAGAAGTCGAAACAGACAAAAAATTGGTTGTGTCATCAATATTTCCATCCTGAAAGATCCGTGCAAATATTCCGAAATGGATGAGATGCAGAAAATTCTCACACTGTCCTTCCATGTGTGATTAAAAGCGAGAGCGAGAGGGAGAGAGAGACAGAGAGAGAGAGACAGAGAGAGAGAGGAAATCTAACTGGAGTTGAAGGATGGTTACCACCTTCACAAACACAAGTTATCGTTGGCTGAGAGAGCGAGAATTGCCTGTAGGGGTAGGAGCGAAAAGCAGAGTGTGTGTGTGTGAGAGAGGAGGGAGAGGAAGAGAGAGAGAGAGAAAGAAAGAGAGAGACCAGGGGCCAGCGGAGGGAAAAGCAGAGAGGGGGATGGGTGAAGGAGGGGGGGCAGTGTGGAATGTAAATGGGGAAGGATGGGGGGGTGCATTTGTGTGTGTGTGCTCACCGCGGGGTGGTCTTGGGAGAAGCTCTTATAGAGAAGCCCTGAGCCCCGACGCCGCTGCTGCTGCCGTCTCCAACCTCTTGATCTACACACACACACACACACACACACACACACACACACACACACAAACACACACAAACACACACAAACAAGTTGAAAACACTTTGTGTGAGAACAATGTGCATCAACATGAGCAATTTTTTTTTGTTGTTCAAATATTTTTGACCAAACTGACAATAGGAAAACTTAAATTCCCCTAATTAAATTTTTGGTGCGTGAACAACAAATTCAGTCATTTGTGCTGTCAAATAATAGAACAAGCAGAGAGCAGTCCCTTCATTGTGTCTGATCAATATAACCTGTTAACCTGGCAAACAGTATTTCCTGAACAATTTGGCTCAGACTAAATTAAATTAAATACAGCTAAATCAACTGACTGTATGGAGTTATCTGGCTATATTGAAATGAACAATCAGGGATAACAGAGAAGGTTAAAATGTCACACATTTCTTCTCAACCATAATTGTCTTTAACCAGCTCAAGCATGTTTCTTTATAATTTTTATAACCCTGATACTCCATGAATTTCCCTTTTCTATTCTAATTAAAAAGATTTTGAGCCGATGACTTTTGGTTGTAAAACATGGTTAAATACAATGAAATGTAATATGCTATATATCATATCTGTGATTGGTGTTGACATTATATTTACGCCACTCCCAAATTCCAAATATGTCTGTTTGGATTTGTGTTATTGGAGGTGAATTACTCTTTGTTCAAAACATGTCTAATAAACCTGTGTGGTTTGACATCTGACCCTAGACGGAACGTCACTGTCGCGTAGTAAATGTCTGTAAATGACTTTTTCAAAACAAATCTTACGTTTATTCATGTAGGATTTAAAAAAGGAATTAATAGTTTATTTGTTTCGAAATTACTTCTATTATAATTTTTTACCACACACAGCAGTGGAGTGTGTGGGACAACAAATAATGGGAAAGTAAAGCCAATGTTAACTAAGTTTGCTTTTTAACTGCCACTCAGGCCCTGACCAGCACATCATTTCCCCAAGTTTAGTTGTACTTCTTTACACAAAAAACACATTGAAGTTGTTCTAAGATGTATCTACTTAGAGAGCTCAGGTTATGGCTGTGAAAAACACTGACTAAGTGCCAAACATTTGCATTGTCAAATGTAGCCGACATACTAGCGCAATACTTGTGGATCTGCAACCTACAAAACTTTGTCTCTCTCGTTCTCTATCACACTCACGAGCCTTCATTCAAACTCCCTGTGCATTACACACTTTCTCTCTCTACCTTCTGTGAGCGTCTCTCTCTACCTCCTTTCTCTGGGCCCCCGGCCAGACGCTTCTTTTCATTTTCCTCAGTAAGAGTAATGAATCACACATGCACGCACATGCAAACGCACACTTTTGCATTTAAACACACTCGCCCAAACTCCCCTCTACTTAAGACAGTCAATCCCAGCTTTTACCCCCACCAAGTCACCACTCCAGTCCTTTTTCCCCCGGTCCCCTTTCTCTGGTAACCCTTTCCCTCCTGCCTCCCCCCCCGAGACACTCCAGAGCAAAGACAACCGGCTGCCAAAGTAAACAGGCTACATGCATACAAACACGCGCACACCTTGCACGTTTGTGCTCACATGACCCTTACTAGTTCACAAACACAGCTTCACACAGTGTGGCCGTACACACGTGCTGTAAACCACTGTGTGCATAACTTGACAGGGACATTTTCAGAAGGGCAGGATAACAATCATTTTCAATATTGATTAAAGGTTAAATTATTAGTCTATTATTGACAGAAAAAATATATATTACAGTGGATAATTTTTTATTTTTTTTATTTCAGTCAATTTTCAAGAAAAATATGCCAAATAAATGTCTGAGTTCAGCTTCTCAATATAAGGGTTTACTGCTTTTTCCTGTTTTGTATTAACTGTCAACTGAATAAATGTGGCTTTTGGACTGTTGGTCCACATCACAAGACAAGTAAAAAACACAAGTAATCGTCAAATTAACTGATGATAATATTGATATTAAAGATATTAATATAGAGAGACACGAAATAGAGAAAAAAAGACAATATTGATGTCTCAGAAGCTGGAATTAAAAAAAAAAAACACGTGATATTTGGGCTTGAAAAATAACTGCTTTTAAATATAGAATTCATATTAAATCATTTATTTGTACGATAATAGTTATGCCACACATTAAAAAAACATTAATACAGAACAAAAACCAAGATAATTTCTGCTAAAGTGGAAAAGAAGAACAGAGGCACCAAACTTTATTTTCCCCTCGGATATAAACACAAAGCCGGCTTATGTCCACGCTGGACCTGCGTAGCTTCTATCCGTTACACACACACACACACACACACACACACACACACACACACACACACACACACACACACACACACACACACACACACACACACACACACACACACACACACACACACACACACACACACACACACACACACACACACACACACACACACACACACACACACAGCCCCCTGTCATTCAAGCTGATTAGTGAGTTGACCTGTGGGTCAGGGTGGATCTGGCTCTGATGACCGGCAGCAGGAACTACCCACCTTCCTCCTCTAAACTCTCTCTCCTCCTCTTGCTTCTCTCCATTCTGTTCAAGCAGATGTCTTGTATCAGGAAGTGGCTGCTCTGATGTCTAAGGCCCCTGTCTTACTCTTTCATCAGCTCATCTGCACTGGACAGACAACAAACCAGCGCTGTTTCTGTTTCTGCTGCTGCAGGGGCTTCTGAAGGCTGCTACCGGGGCCCTCTACACTCCTCTATCACACACACACAACCCTGCTCTTTCTCTTACACTGGCCATGGATCGGAGGAGAGATCTTTATTTTACATGTGAATTATATGTGTGTGGCCGATGTGCAGTATTTGTTATTGAGGGTGTGTGTGTGTGTGTGTGTGTATGTGTGCAGCAGAGATAAACTATGCAAGTACTGCGTGGACAAGCTGGCTTTGTGTTATTCCTGAAAAACAAAATAAAAGTTTGGTTCTATTGGAAACTTTTATTTTTTTAATTTAATTGGAATAACATTTTTCTATTCTTTTTTTAACTTTATCAGAACATTATTTTTCATACTAGATGAGTGTTATTTAATTTACTATATATATATAGAGAGATGTACACAAAATAACTAGCATACTATTCAATTGTTCGATATAGATTCTATAATCATAAGCAGTTGACATGTGAATTATATGTGTGTGAGTTGCAGTGTGTGTGTGCGCGTGTGTGTGTGTGTCATAGAGGAAGGTTGAGGGAGGGGAAACGATCGCAGCGTGTAAATGGAGCTGGAGTGGGAGGAGCTTGAAAGTATCACGAGTGCTGACCCTTGACCTCTCTGTGGAACGGTGGGGGCGTGACCTATCCATTATCTCTCTCTCTATCTCTCTCTCTCTCACACACACACACACACACACACACACACACACGTACCTGCTGGCGAGGCCTCAGACTGGGCGATGAGTGCTGCCATGGCGGAGTTTGGGTTGAGTCTGTTTCCAAACATGTGTGATGGAGCGAGGTTGAAGACGGACCCTGGCAAACCGCTCACCTGTACACAGGGACAGAGGGATACGGAGAATTAAATATTCACCGATATTTATAGAAACAGACAGGAAACAAGGGAGGAGAGAGAGGGGAGTGTGAAAGGCAACAAAGCCCCCCCCACAGTGCACTTATATATTACGTGACTCAACCGCTCTGCTTTAAGTATGTTTATTTAAATCAACCAGTGCCTCAAGTGGCAAATTGCTTCAATAAAATACTGGAAATATAACTCAAAAATCTAAAAATTATATTTCACTGAATACTATTTTAGGGCTACATTTTGTCATTATTTTCACAAACTATAATTTTAAATGTTAAATTCATCAATTAATATTTAATTGCATACAAATTCACAAAAAATACAAATAGTGAAAAATCCAGATTACAATATTTACAGAGCCCAACAGTTAATACTAGTTAAATAATAACTATCTGCATTCACATTCACAATGATGCAAATGGTTATGGTTATAATTACATATACCAGAATTTAAATACTATCGATTCGGCCAAGTGGCTTATTTGAAAGGGAAAAAATAATATAAATGCCGATGTAATACTTTCTATCATTTCCAATAAATTAAGGATATACTATGGATTCATAGCACCACACACACACACACACACACACACACACACACCCACACCTCATCGACACCCCAACAGTACGCTGACATGCTGACAAAGTGTTTCTGATGCATAGAGTTTAATCCAATTAAGGCATTTCCCAAATAAGGACCGTGGAGTTACGGGTGGGGTTGGAGGGAGGGGAGCGAGGGTGGAGCATCAGGTCCATCTAAAAGAACAAAATGGCTGACTCTTTATGTTGCTGAAGAGAAGAAGAAAAAGCTTCAACCAAAACATGAGACTCTGAGCGTAAAAAAACAAATTAAAGTCACTGGCTATTTCTTTCCCACAATTTGTATGGATTTTTTAAAAGTTACTTGTAGAAAAGGTCATTGCTTGCTGTCAAAACACAATTATATCAGTAATTGGTGGCGTATGTATATGATGAAGAGCTTCCCTACACTTTATGCAGTTTGAATGAAGAGTTCTGATCAGCACTAAACTAAATGTTTTTGCAAAATCATAAAAACCTTCTGAAAATCAACCAGCTGAAGACATTTTGAGAGAAAAAAAAAGAACAAAATCAAAGAGTGCTTGGTTGTGCTTTTTAATGCTTTTTCCTGCCCTTTGTCCCATCTATTTTAAAGTCATTCTTATTTCATCTGCTGAACTGTACGGAAAAGAAAAAACAAGAAAAAGCCATAATCTCATATTACAAATTCACAGAAGCGGTTTAGGGTTAAGACCTGGAGAACATCCTGGAAATTCCCACAACTGTTAAATGTTGAATTAGAAAAAAAGAACCTGTACCGTCTGTCCATCCCAACTAGACCCCCCACCCTCACTGAGATGACTTCAGATTTCTTTCTGGATGCCCCCCCTCCTTTTCCCTCCCTCAATGCCATAAACCTTCCCCCTTTCCCATCAACATTCATTTTTCATTTTCATTCATTTTTCATTCAAAGTCTCTCTCGCACTCCCTTTCTCTGTCCTGGGCTGATAGCCAATAACAGTAGGCCGGGAGTCTGCTAGCAGACTGAAAATAGCAAATGGTCTCTGTCACTCTCTCGCGCACACACGCACACACACACACACGAGGGAAGCCTGTTGTTGGCGTCTCACTTTAGTTGCGTAATTTCTGCAGCCTCGATTCTAAATGTGTGTGTGTGTCCCAGATGCCCGGAGCTGTGCATCACGCTTTACAACCAACACACACAGTCTGAACAATCTGGAGCGATTGAAGGAAATTGAGGGAAAAAAACACTTCTTTCTCAATTAAATTCTTCCTCACTTCACCGTTCTGGTGCTCTCTTTCTGTCCGCTTTTCCACACACACAGCTCATCTATACATGCTGCAAACAGGCTTGATATCCTGTGCTTCCCTGGGCCCCCCATCCTCTAGAATATGTGCCGAACAGAGAGGAGTGGGGCTATATGAAGGCCAGGCCAGCGAATTCAAGGCATGAGTGCAAACCCCCCCCCACCAACACACACACACACACACACACACACACACACACACACACACACACACACACACACACACTCTCCTTCCATCTATCCCTCCATCCCTACTGTGGTGCTTGTCAGATGTCATTACATCACAGGACAACGGAGGGAAAGAGAAGAGAGAGAAATGGATGGGGACAGAGAGGGAAGGGTCGAGGGTGAGAGAAAGTGTGTGTGAGAAAAAGAGAAAGAGAGGTGGTAAGTGGACACGGGAGAAAAATGAAGCTGGGTGGACAGAGACGGAGCGCAGTCTTTGGGATGCTTTTGAAAGGACAGACACTGGGGTCAGTCATTGAGGATTGGGAGTTTTTTTTCTTCTTTTTGGGAGATGGGGGCAGTGATTACTGGAGGGGGCCGAGCTGATCAAATTAGAGTCAATGCCCGCCCTCGCTTTTGAATATAGGAATATTTAAGCCAGTGAGACACATCAAAAACTATTTCACTTTGAAAAGAAAATCATACAAATGTAGGTCTTTGGTCGGAAACTTCCCATAATTCATTTTGAGTACGAGGAACCTGCTCAACTGTTGCTTCACCATGCAAAGTTAAAAAAAAAAATAAGTAAAGAAAAAAAAGGCCATTCAAAATTCCAGACAATATTAATCTAAGGGAGGAGATATTTTCCTGAAATATCCAGCCTGGATTCTGGATCCACTTTCTAACTAATGCAAAGTAAATGACCGCTCTTCAGCTATGCTCAGAAGTGGGCTTTTTTTCTCTCTAAGCAAAAGTAAGAGTTTTTTCATTAACTGATAGCCTCTGTGTTTTTTCCAGAATTTCCCTACAATGGACACTGAATTTATCTTTTTTTTTTTGGTAAAGAAAAATCATGGTTTTATAATATTTCCATGTGTTCATTTTCTGATTAAACCCTGACACATTCCTGAACATTACAGTCATAAAAGATCATGCATCAATTAATATTATAATACAGACCACAATACTGACTGTGTTCACAAGGTTCAGTACTTTATCAAGTAGGGTGAGAATCACAGATGTTTAAATGGGATGTTCAAGGACACTTTTTTTCCCACTCTACAGGTGCACTGTATAAAAATCGGCTATAGAAAAACTTGCTGAGATAAACCCCACACAAGGTCAGGACACACACACAAATTCATTGAATGAATGAATACGCAGTGGATTAATAATAGTGTTGAGAGATTTTGGTGCGGGAGATGTTTAATTAATGTGCTTTGTGTTTCCCACAGTTTATCTCCACTTGAGAAATTGTCCGTGAACTCACAGATGTAGAGGCTGGAAGAAGAGTGTGTGTGCGTGCGTGCGTGTGCATGTGTGTGTGTGTGTGTGTGTGTGTGTGTGCGCATGTGTGTGTGCGTACGAAAGAAAGAAAGAAAGATGGAGTGTGTTAAAGAATTATGAATTTTAAAATTGTGAGAGTGAGGAGAGCTTGAGAGTTTTGGGCATAGATTTTGTGTGCTAGATTTGGAACTCACGTGTGCGGAGGTTGTGCTGTTAGCGGAGCAGTGGCAGTGAACGGAGAGGGAGGGGCTAGTGAAGGCGTGGCTTGTTGTGAAAACTCAGCCCCCGCCCACGGCAACAGCTCCTGTCCCCGACGACGACGAGCCATCAACACCAGAGAAAACACCTGTGGAGAGTCAAGAGTTACCAGACATCAACAGAGTGTTATCTTCATCTATTGCATTTTAAAAAACGCAATAAAAATGGAGAAGATTGTTTGAGAGTCGACGCTACACTGAGTATAATTAACACTGTATGGAAAGAA